>NC_060952.1:71856287-72142481 GCF_022045245.1 Lucilia cuprina
ATATATATATATATATTATATATGATGTATTAATATATGAAGCATACTTTTAGGCATCAATTCCTAAAATGTACTAAAACTAAGCAAAAAAAAAACTATAAGATTTATGAAATGCTTAAGTTTTATTTACAAATACCATTTAATTAACATACTTAAAGGCATTTTCGATAAAAGTCTTTTGAACTTGGGCCTGAGAAAAGCTATAAAATATTAATATCAATAAAATATAGCATAATTGTAGGTGCTTTAAGTTTGAATTTAAGTGTTGTATTTGTTATTTACAAGTATTATTAAGTTAAACACATAAACATTTTCCCCTTTATTTTATTATATTTTATTTATGAATGAACGGGAAAAAAAAATTAAAGAAAAGAAATAAAATGTTGGTCTGTAGTGTTTATTATTTCAAAAATTTATAGTTTCAAGTAGTAAATTTTCTTAACATTCTAACTAAAGGTAGTGATGGTTCTACGTATAGAGTTAGTGGCATTTGTTGCGTGTTTGTTTACACTTTCCCACCTTATTATTTTGTAACATTTTCATTTGTTTTTTCTATTTCTCTCTCTACCGCTCGTTTTCTATTATAGCCGTATGATTATGAATGAATATATGATGGCAGCTTAAAGTTAGTTATTATTTTACAAGGATTCCCTTAACTGAGTGTCTCCTTGTTTGTGCCATAAAGCTTGTTGTTGCAGTTGTTGGTGCTACTTCTTCTGGTGCTAAAATAGTAAAATATTGTGTGTGCGTGCTAGTAGGGCGTTAAATTGCTGAAAATGTTAAGTTAATAAAAGTGTTTTGTTTGTATAGTTAACGTTTGTCGTTGAAAATAATTTATTTTCATTTTGCCAATAGGTATGTGGTTTTTTTTTTGTTATTATTTGTTCTAGTTTGAACTTTAGGAAATTAAAGTTTATTTTCGTGTAATTATTGTTAAAGTTTTTCGTTGCTAACTATAAATAACAATAAATGTAATAATTGAATTCTAAAAATATGATATTTGAAGGTTTTTCCTAAAAGAAAGCAACACTTTTAGGAAACTACTTTGTAAATTCAGTAATAATTTCAGTGTTTAAAACCATATAAAGCAGATACCAATAAAATCTTAACCTTATCAGCTGATATTGCTCTAATTTTTGGTGCCATAACTAATCTATTCTACATTTCCCGTGATAGCTCGGTACATATTGCTGTTACAGTTTTCAATGTATGTTGATCCCCAGACCCGATTGGAACTATACCCAAGCAGAAACAGTTCATATTGTTTTAAAACCTTAGACGACTTTGAACATTTGATGTACTATCTCAGTATCAGTAGATGAAAATGTATTTTGTTGTTGTAAGTAAGGACCATTCTCTACTCATGTACCGACCTAAAGGATTAATAAATCTGTAATTTGTCTTTGAAAGTAATTTGTTAAAAAAATATACTAGAGAAAATTCTTCTAAATATAAATTCCTAACAAATCATTACCCTTAGCGACTATCATATTGCTATAGTTTCATAATTTCAAATTTTTAATTTAATAACTTTTCTTTACATTTTTATTTTTCCTTTAGAATTTGTTTGTTTTATATTAACTTATAATTTGCTCCCCCGGGTAGACTACAATATTTTATTTCTTTTTAAATTCTTATAATTCGTTTTGTCTTGATTTTTTTCCTAAGTTACCAAAAATATTAGATACAAATGTGTGTCTGTGTGTGTGTCTGTCTGAATAATAAGTATTTTTCGTTAAATATTCAATTACTTACGCTATTGTATATTGTGTGAGTATGTAAGGAAGTGTGTAAATAAATTATTAGTGATTTTGATGGCATATTTTTGGGGTGTTTTTCTGGTAAACTAACAATCGTTTTTTACATTTTTATTATATTATTATTTTTTCCGTTGTTGTTGTTATTTTTATTTACCATTATTTTCATGCCTACTTTACATTTGTTATTTTTATACACACAGATCAAATAACAATTTGCGTTTGTGATTCTCTGCCATAATACACACATTTACATAATTTTCAACTAAAAAATATATAAATAAATAAGAATTGTTATATAAAATGTATGTGCAGTTGGTATATAAAAAAATATAAATGTACATAATCTTACCCTAGAGATTTGTATAATGGCATTTTAACACATTCAAAGCCAAAATATAGGCAATGCTTTTTATTGTTTCTTATTTTTTTTATTTTGTATGGCATTGTATTGTTGTAGTATTTGGTTGGTATATTTTTCTGGTTCATGGTTTTCAGTTTTACTCGCGGTTAGTTGATTTTATTACAGTTTTATACAATTGTTTAGTTTATTTATTAATAATAAAACACAAAATGTACAAGACGAAAGGAAAAACAATGAAATAGAAATGAAAAAGCTTATTGAAATATACAATTTCATCTAAACACTAAAAAGTATGCTTTCATTTTTTAATAAATATATAATATTGTTTCCTTTTTTAAATATGTTTAAAAAAAATCGTTAAAAATTGTAATTTACTAAGAGATTTTTGGTCGTTTAATAAAATATTAAGAAATTACTTTCTTTCTTAACCAATAAAATATTGTTTAATAATAATTGTGTTTCTGATGATTATGATGTTGTTATGCTCTGTTTCACTTCAAAATAATGTTATTATTCTCATTTCTATGTTATATTTCATTTGTATGTAGTTGTTTCTACTTCTTCTTGTTTTTTATACAACATTCTCAAATTTTGAAGTATACTTTTGGGCGTGTGTAAGTACGTACATACATATGTACGTATGTATAACCAACGTTACGTTTTACATGTTTTTCTAATATTATGCTGAAATAAAAATCAAAGTTTTTGTATGTGTATTATAAAAAACACATGTTGATATGATTTCATTTCACAGTTGAAATCATTTTCAACATTGTATTTATTTTGTTTTCTTGTTGTTTTTTTTTACATCTGTGCAAGAGGGGGTATGTGTGTTTGTTTAGGTTTGTTTTATTTTTCCAACTTTCGCTCCCTTTCATCATTGTTGTAATCGAGATGTTTGTAGCATAATGTTTAGGGGTATTTTCCTTTTCCTGTTGGTTGCCATACGAATGATTGTATAAATGTCTATGTGTATTTATGATTTTTTTTTGTTAGCATACTTTTAAGCATCATAAAATTAATTTTTAATGTTTATTGATTTTATTGTGCTGTAGGAGTAAGCGAGTATTTTATTTTTCCGTTATATTTTTATTTAGTTTGTTTTCTCGTACGAACAAACGTTGAACACACAATTCTCATTAATAATTTACATTTTGTTTTGTTTTAATTTTGTGAAAAGGAATTTTTATTATGTTTTTGTAATCCCTCTCATGCATTTGAGTGGGTATTTCAGAGTTGGAAAGCGTTTGGAACATGTCTTTAAAAATAATGGAATTATTACATAAATTGATCTGTTTATTAATGAAAATTCTCCTTGTCTAAGATCGGTCATGTTTCCAGTATTCCTAAGGGATGTATTGTCAGGAAAAACTTGATTCTAATTTAGACAAATGCTAGCGTTCTACAGTACTCTTTACATGATCTATATTTGTATGAATCCCTTGAGCCCGTAGACCTGGATGTAAGAATATATCACGGACTTATTTTTTTATTTTTACTAATTCATACGAAATTTTTTTCACACAAATACAAAATTTTTACTTTGTAAGCTTTTTTACAACGTACACACCTTAAAGAAAGCCCAAGCGAATACTTGTATTAAATGATAATCAAATTTATCTATTTGTAACTGATCTTCAAAGTCCATGAGTAAATCTACTGCCTTATAGAGTACTCCTACAATTCAATTATGCCATTAGTTTTTTCAACACTCTTCGTTAAGTACACACACACGTACGTTTTTCTGTTAGAAATTGTATTTAATTAAAAATAATATGAAGCATACTTTAGGGAGTTTTAGCACAGTTAAACGAAAATTAAAATTTTAATCATTTACGAAAACAAAAATGATGAAATGTGTAAACGGCGTGTGTGTGTGTCTTTATATGAATTAAAAAAATCTTTTAAATTTAATTTATAATTAACTTTTCTTTTAAGAAATTATTTCTTTATTTGGCAAAGTTTAGAAAAAAGCACTAATAATGATGACATATTTTTAGGCTTACTTAATTCGATTTTTTTACAAAACTTTTATTGTTGTAGGAAGTTGTTTTATGTTAACTTAATGAAATTTTAAAACAAAAATAAACGCTTAAAAGCAACTTAGAGAAATTTTAAAATTTAATAACAAATTTGTTAATTAGAGCTTTGGAAATTTAAAACATAAGCTTAATGAACTGAACTGACTTTTCACACTTTAACATTGAAATGAATTTAATTCCTAAGAGCCTACTTTATCATAATGGTTTTTTTAAAGCCCCCATTAAAAACTACTTAACTCTCTTGTATTTAAATGTTAACTTTTTCTTCCTTTTTTCTTTCGTTGCAATTGAAATTCATCCATGCAAATTTACTTTATATTCAACGAAATTTTTAAATAAAATATTATTTGACATTGTCTTCTATTTTGTTAAAGTAACTACACAAAGCTTATTGTTATTACTAGTTCGTTTTTGTTTTCCTTTTGTATCGTGTAAGAAAAACTATGTCAGGGCAATAAGAAGCGCAAATAAACTAAAATTCAGCACAAGAAATAAAGAAAGCGGTATGTACAAAATAGTACTAGTATGTATGTAGTTATGTACATATGTATCAAAAGCACTTGCAGTAAAAGTGTCAGTATCTATCAGAGCATATAACTAATCTTTAAATTTACGAGTCAGTTTTTAGTATTATAGTCATACGTAAAAGATTATAGTTGCTATAAAAAACAAAAACTACATATTTCTTATTTATACATATTGTATGTTTTTCTTTTTAGAAATTTTTGTAGGATTAGAAAGAAGATTTTTGCATAGTAATAAAAATAAACAAAGAATATGTTCAATAGTTGTTGAAGAAGGATAATAAATGTTTGTTTAACATTTTTTCTTTTGGATAGAATTAAATTTTTATTTTGGTTTTGGGAAATTGAATTTTTATTGTAGATTTTCTTATAAAATTGTCAGTGGTAATAAAATTTAACCAAATCATTAATATATATATATATATATATATATAATATATAATATATATATATATATATATATATATATATATATATAGATATATATATATATATATATATATATATATATATATATATATATATATATATATATATATATATATATATATAATATATATACATAGCTTAAACTTTAACATAAGCTTAAATCTATATAAAGCTTTTATATATGTAGAACTTTTTAAAATGCTTTAATGTACAACGAATCGCTGTCATTACGACAACGCAAAGTCCTGTTTGACAAATAGTTTCATCATTTTTGTTGAATTGATAACTTCGTCTATATTTTGTTTATTTTTCTGTTAATTTGACAAATATCCGTACATACTTTGGCAACGGATTTTATTGAAAAATTATAAACACTTTGGTGTCAATTTAGTAACAAGCGTATATAATGTATAGGTCTTTTTTTCCTCTGTGTACTTTAAGTTGTTTAATATAAAACTTTACTGAAAGCTTTTGAGTATTAAAAGTTAAATTTTTTCGAAATATTAATAGAAATAGATAATCAACAAGAACATTTGTATAGTTACAACTTTATTTAAAGTTTTAGTAAAATACTTTATCAAAAGCCGTTTTATGACACATTTGCCTTTAATATACAAATATTTAATTCTGTTAATCTAAATATTTCTTAATTAAATACAAAGTATTAATAATTTTTTTTATATTCTCTTTTCATTCTAGCAATTATTCCGCTCACAAAATCCTGGCCTTGCTGCTGCTACAAATGCTGCCGCCGCCGCTGCAGCAGCTGCGGCTGCCACAACAGCTGGTGCACCTCCTGGCGCACCCAATGGCACAATGCAACCCCAACAAATGCAAATGGCTGCTGCTTCACAACAATTCTTGGCTGCCCAACAGAATGCTGCATACGCAGCACAACAGGCAGCACCCTACGTGATTAATCCGGGTCAAGATGCAGCACCCTATATGGGTTTAATAGCTGCACAAATGCCACAATATTATGGTGTTGCACCTTGGGGCATGTATCCAGGCAATTTAATACCACAACAAGGCACACAACCAAGAAGGCCGTTAACGCCATCACAACAAGGGGCCGAAAATCAATCTTATCAGGTGGGTAATAAAAATTTACAAACTTACAAAAAACAAAAATTCATAAAATCGAAATGTAGAAAACAAATGCTTTAAGTATAAAATTTGTGTAATTTTACATGTAAATTAACCAAAGTTATGAAACAAATCAATCAATATTGTAAAAATTAAACTATAGCTGTAAAATTCACAATATTTTGTATAAATATGAATATATTGAAAAATGAAAAATTATATATAAATATAAATATTCTATATATTGTAAAACCTTAACATAAACATAAAACAAAAAATATTTTCTCTTTTTTTTTCTCTCTCTCATGTGGCTGTGTTTTATTTTTATATAAATGACATATAACCCATCCATTCCTCCACTCAACAAAACAAAATCTAACTTCTGTATAAATAAAATTAATAAAAAAAAAATCAAACTATATGCTAAATAAAACCCATCATCATAAATGCTAACAAAAAATCTAAATTATGTGAATAAATATGAAAACAAAAACTAAAACATCAGGTCATACCGGCATTTTTTGATCAGAGCGGTTCGCTTGTTATGGGACCACGTACAGGAACACCAATGCGCCTTGTTAGTCCAGCACCTGTTTTAGTGCCACCAGGCGCCGCACGTGCCGGACCACCACCACCACAAGGTCCACCCCAACTATATCCGCCACAACCCCAAACAGCACAACAGAATTTATATTCACAACAAAATGGTTCAAGTGTTGGAGGTAAGATATATTTCTATATATTTTTTATATATGTATTTTGTATTTATAATGTAAAGTTCTTTTTTGTATATAAAAAAGTGAAAGATTTTATTGTAAATTTTGAAAGATTATGCAAAAATTGAAAATTGACTTTATTGGAAAACTAACAATTAAAAAATTTTATAAATAACTTAATAATATATTCATACATATGTATATGTATGACCCAACTTATGAAATCAGAAAGTGAAAAATTATAAACACTTTGGTATCAATTTGGTACCAGGCATGTATATTTCTTTTTCAAATAAGTGTAATTTTTCACTCTGTGTATGATCAAAATTTTCTACGCAAATTTAATACATAAAGTTATCTTTATCACAAATGTAATGAAATTCTTTCTTTTTTAAGAAATGTAAGATTTATACCCTACACCACTTTAGTAGGGAGAGTTTATTGGGTTTGCGCAGATGTTTGTAACGCACAAAAATATTCGTTTAGTTTTCTAAATCGATGAATTCATGTCTGCCCATCCATCCATCCGTCTGGCTGTCCATGTCAAGCTTGTGCTCAAGGTACATGTCGCAATTGTTATGATAATTGAATGAAATTTGGCCTATTAAAAGCAGCTGAAATCAAAAATCCATTATTTCACATAGATCTCATACAACAGAATCATACCCCGAATAGGGGCTTATAATAATTTACATATACTTGCATCTCTATATAATGAGGCTTAATTAAGTTTTATACAAGCATTTATGATTTTGTCAAATTTCATAATGATCGAGAATTATTTTAACCCTAGCTCTCATTCAAAGTCCATTTCAGAAGATGTTTTGACTTGAATTTGATGACAAAATTCTCTTATATACTTATATGTGTTCGCACAGTTGCTTAAGCTGACTTCAGTTTATGTAAGCATATAATAGTTAGACCTTAAAGGCCTATAAGCTGACTTATGTTTGTGTATGTACAGTAAGGCCTTAATATCGCGATGAAATTCAGAATCATATTTTTTTTAAACCCTCATATCAAGTATCTTTCAGAAATTAGTTTTTCGTCCATAAAAATATATCGGAAACAAGGAAATATTCAAGATGAATGCTTTATTATAATAAATCACCTTTAATATTCATAACTCTTGTAGGATATCATATTGTCGACCACGGCCAACTATACTTTCTAAACTAGTTTTTAATTCAATGTAATAAAACAATAAATAATACAACAATTTATATTGTACATTATTAAGTGCTTAATGGTGCATTTCATTTATACAATATTTGACCATCAAACATTTAAATAAATTTACAATATTTATAAATATGACAAAATATATGTCGACTTGGCTTTATACCAAAAAATCAGCTTAAAATGTTTAAACTGCGCTTTATAGTGTAACCCCCCTCCATTGTATTAACCCTGAAAAACTGCGTTTTATTATTATTTTTAATTTAAATGAGGCCTAAAACATAAAATTAACATAAATTAAACTTTTGTATCAATAAGAAGTTGTCATGAGAAAAATAAACAAGAAAAAATTAAATTCACAACTGTTTTTTGCTTTTTGTCTGTTTATTAAAATCATCTGTATGAATATATTAAACACTATTAATAAATTTATTTTAACAACAACATTTTAAGCCACAAATAAAACAGTTTTTATATAAAAAAAATATATTTAAATGACCTTATACACAATATTCAATAAAAATAATTAATTTAATAATAATAAAAAAATAAGACATTTAAACTGGTTTTATAAATATTAAAAAAATCAATTAAATATTGATGATTCAAAAAAAGGTATAATAGTTGTTGGTCAGAATAAATAAGGAAAATTTATATATAATTAAACGATTTAAAAAAAAAATTTATATATAAAGAATAGCAATGCAAATTTTAATATTAACCTAAAAATATGCTATATAATTTGCGGAACACGTTTTTTACTTTGTAGCGAAAATTTGTATGAAAATTTGTATAAAATTTATCGATCTATTGTTTTATGGACTTTGTTTGAATTTATCAACATGGCTTTTTTAACTTCAAATAACATTTTTTCCAATAAATTTTTTTATATATATTTTATTAATTGTTTTAATATTTTACATTCCATGTAATTAAAACCTATTTAAATGGAAAAAAAATGTGCAAAAAAACAGTAAATTTTATTAGTAATTTAATAGCTGCAACCACACTCTAGTACAGCGTTAAACATTTCATTAACAATTTATAAATAATAAATTGTTTTAATATAATAACAAGAGTTCCATATCCGGTTGTGCCGAATCTTATACACACTCTTCACAGAAAAGTAAGAAAGTCCCTCTGGATGCTTAATTTTACGTTTCTAGTTTCAATATTAAAAAAATCAAAAAGTACCAAAAAGGTACCAAAAATTCCACTTTAATTGGTGCCCACAGTTTCTTGACAGTCCAATATTACAACTTGCGGCTCTATCTAACATTAATATATATAAGATAAAATCGTCCATTCATGCCTTTGGCATGTAAGAGACCATTATGACATAAGTGAGACCGGTCATTGGTCGGCTGCCTCAATAACCGTAGGTCATTAACGAATTTCTGTCTCAGAATGAAAAATTCAAAGGCTGTCTAGAATTTGGGTCAAATGGCGTTCTTCCTTGAGATTCGGATATCGCAGATATTTAGGGTCTTATGAAAACTGATTTTAACATACAGACAGACGTGGCTAAATCAACTCCGCTGTCTATAAGTATCTGGAATATATATATTTTATAGGGTTGGAAAATTATATCATAGAAATTACAAACGGAATGCCTAACATATATATACCATTCTCACGAAAGTGTAGGGTATAATAATAATAAATTTATAGTAAATTACTCAATATGGCAAATTAATTTAATTTGTTTTAACATTATACATATTAGTTTTATGCAATTACGTTATATAATTAATTATTGAAATATATGTTATATGGAAATGGTAAGCAAATACAAAAAAAAAAACTAAAGCATACCTTAAGGTTAAAATAAATTATTTTATTATAAAACCTTAAAAAAAATGTTGGAAAAAAGTCAATGTTGATTACTAAATGTAACAAAAACTATTTTCTGTAAATTAATTGTAAAATTAACATTTTTCTATACTACATTCTAAAAACATTAGTTTTTGTTTTTTATATATAATAAATTCCCTAATGTATGCTTTATTATTATTTTTCTTTAACATTTTAGTTGTTTAATTTGTTATATTTACTTTTTTTCCATTATTTTTAATACTTTATAATTTATTTTTTTTTTTGTTCATTTTAATAAAAATCGATTTTCTGACTAAACAAATGAAACTCTTTCACACACATGTTCATAAAGGCGTGTTTACCTTAGACAGGTAATTGTCAGTCAGGTATCAAATGAAAACTAAAATTATACTTCATATATACATAGTAGATGTAAAATACAACAACACTCACGTGATGTCAGCAGCAGATAACATGTCAGTTTATTATTAAAGGTATTTTAGTTTATATACTAAAGTTTATAATGTAAAGTGTAGGTGAAATTTAATTTACACTATTTTTTAAAGGTATTAATTCTTTTTATTTATAACACCTAAAGGTAGGCAATAAAAAGTATCTAATAAGTCTTTATACGATCATCTTATAGTGTTGTACAGTTTATTTATATAAACATTGTGCATTTGTTTCTTAAACTTTATAAATACTTGTTTCACACAAAGTTTTTTTAAAAAGTAAAGAATTTATCAAAATTATAGGTACAAACGATTTTATCGCAAACTTTTTTTAATAGAGAATTTATGTATACAAAATTGTAAATTAAATTTCTCATAGGTTAAAGTTTTCTCATAGCTGAAAGATTTATATTTTTTTGTACTCCAAAAACTATGCAACACTATTTTACATATTCTTTAATATGACAATTTTTGTTGCATATTTATTAAGTTCGTTAACAAATTTTGTATTTAAATATAAACTTTGGTAACAACCTAAATATCACTTAAATTCCTGTAAAATGCCTAAGGGGCTATATTTTTATTTTGGCTTTACTTATGACAAAAATAAATGTATTTTTAGAAAGTTATATATTTATTTATCTTATAATGTTAAGAATTTTTTTTAATTTAATTATACTATGATTAATCACTTTAACTCTCACACAAGTTGTTCCAGTACTATGTAACTATATATTTGATTATAATTATATGCTATTATTTGCAGTTAGTTGACTCATGCCTAAATGTATGCTTTATATTGCGTGTGTGTGTGTCTTTCTAAATAATTGTGTGTTTAAAATCTCTCTTATTACATTAGCTGTTTTTGTTGAATCTAGACATACGTATGTTTAACTATCCATACAACTAGTATATAATTTTACCTTATTTTAGTCGATGTGGTAGGAACATTTTCAGATTTTATCATCTCTGTAAAAGTTTTTTTTTTTTTAAGTAAAATAACTTAAAACCTTACAAATACATTTACCTAAATAGTACTTTAAAACATATTCTATTACAAAGCAAAATACCAACAGTTTTACTAGGAGCTAATGTATCCCAAGTAGTTGGACTTTGTTGATAATTTGATAAGAATTATTTGTCCTCAAGTAAAGTAAAGTATATACTTCTGAAATTAGACCAAATTTTTAACTGTGTAAAGGGTAGTTTATTAGTGTTTTTAGTGTTTGCAATGCTTGAAGAAATCAATTGTCACTTTAGTGTACCCAAGTAATGCAGAGAGAAGTTGATGGCCGATTAATAACCCCAAATAATATAAAGGGAACTAATCGTAAACATAACAAATTCTGATACCAAGGTTAAAGCAAAATACTATATAAAATCCTTATATTTGTACAGTCAGCCCGAACTGTGGGTATATAAAACTTTATCTCTTGTGCATACACACATACAAAAGTTAAGTTCTCAAATATTAATGATTGTAATTGTAACTTGTTTTACAACATTAATAACATTATGTTCTCAGTTTGTAGAAATAGTATAAGAGAAGATTTATATAAATAGAGATAGTAAACTTCACTATTTAATTGGACAATATATTTCATAATTTAAAATTTTCCTAATTTAATACGTTTACTTAATTGTTGCTATTGTTTTTTATAGATGTTAGTTAGTTAGGATGTATATATCAAATCCCAAGAAAGGCCTACATAATAAAGGAGTTAAACTGAAATTTCAGACTAAAATCTAAAAAATGTTTACTAGGTCCCTAGTCGGTGATATTAAAACCTCAGTTATATCTTTTCTAAACTATTTATGATATAAAGCAGTATTTTTTCCACTTAGTCGGCTTTTAATTTGGTATTTCCTAGTATAGCTAATAGTTATGTTAAACCCAAAAAATTTCGTTACAAAAGTTTTCGTTGTGGCCGATTAAACTCTATAATGTACAATATCCTTTTTAAAACATCCTTTTGTTAAATAAATTGAATAGAAAACATGTGTTATTGCAACTGTATCTGTTAGTACGTATGTTTGTATTTAAGTATGTATTAGTAATGAGTGTATATTTTATGTCTGCAATAAAATTGCTTTTGTGCCTTAAACACACATATGAGATTTGAACAACAATTACTTGTTACATTTTGTTAGAAAAAAAATGAAAAATAAATAAATGTTTTGTATGAAATAGAGATTTTTATTTTGCCTTATTACCGCCCCCTACTATTTCACTTTGTAAAGCTCTCATCCTGCTCGGTTGATATTAAGTGTTGTGTGCAATTGCATTATTGTATTCACTCATATCATCACAATAAAGCATAAAGAGTATGACTGAACAGAAAGTAAAGTATAATGTAAGGGGAGAGAGAAAAATTATTGTTATTGCACCTGTGTTTAGTTGAATATTATACATTTATACATACATAGAGGGAGAGATATTATATTCTACTTGATTACCTACAATCTCAACAGGGGAGAGGTTATCTAACTCATCTACCTAAACTTACATGCATAAACATTTGTAAGTGAGTATGTCTATGTTTGTTTATTTAGAGTATGTGTGTAGTCTAATGTTATGGCTTGTATCAAATGAAGCTTATATTGTTGTTGTTTATGTCTGCAACATGTTCATCCAGTTCATTTCTTTGTTTTTTTTCTATCTACTTTATATTACATTCGTTGCATCCTTTGTATACGTCTCATCTTCCTTACCACACTCTCTTTTGAATCTTTGTGTACTATGTTGGTAGATAATTTTTTGGATTTTGTTTCTTGTGCAAAAATAGACGTCTAGTCGTTTGCTACAAATCCCTTTTGGCAGAATTATTGTTTGTTTTGTATATTTGTTTGGGTGGTGTATGTTAGTATTTTTGTTGAAGTTTTTTTAAGTTTTGTTTGTTTAAAAATCCCACCTGCTGCTAACCTTCTGTTTAGTCTACAACTGGTATAATCAAAAAAAAATGTATATGTAAAGTTTTCTGCTGCTTTTCGGTCATTCGGGTATTACATGCTGTTAGACACTGATACAATTATTGTTGTTGTCAATTACATATTTTCTTTCCTCCCACCAGAATAGTTTGTTTGTTAAAAAAACTTGAAAAACAAATTCACTTTCTTAAATGCAATGAACTTCAATTAAATTTTGTTTAATATGTTCATTGAGAGCGCCTTGAAATATACTAAATTTTTTGGCAATAGTTTTCAATTAATGTGAATGTAAAGCTTTGAAAGATCATTTCGGATAAAAAATAATTTTTTATGAAATAATTTTTATTACCAATTTGTGAAACCTTATTTTCTATTTTAGAAATAATTTATTTCATTTCTATCATATAAAATATTAATTACATTTGATTTCCAATGTAAACCTCTAAATATGCTTTAAATATTGATTGCTTAAATACCTACAACGTTTATAAATGCATTTTCCTAAATGTAAATGAATAAACAATATAATATAATTCTATACATTAAAAACAATGTCCAATAAAAGGTAATTGTTTAATATATAAATATTTTTGTGCAAATTGCTATTAAAATTAAGCACGTATTAGTTTTCCTAAAGTGTTTCTATTTGTTTAATCTACGAAGTAGGTTTGATCAATAATTAACTTGGAATCTGAACATATTAAAAAATCAATAAACAATATAAAAAATAAATTTCTTTACAATGTTATGTAAAATATAAATAAAAATCAATATATATTGCATATTTTTAGGTTGTGTATATAAATTTGTTTCTAAAAAAATATTGCTTATATACTTATTTTTATTTACTTCATTCAAAAGCTTTTAAATCTTTTAAAATACTAATACTTCCATAAAGTATTTCTTATTTGTTAAATATTTTATTACATATATGCCTTAAGATATGCAATAAATAAATATTTATATTATGCATTTTATAAATAATAAATTCTTTAATTAAACATTTTATTTTAATTTCCTTAACTGGATAAACCACTTAAACAAATATTAATATAATATTTAAATCTAAACAAACTATTTTCCTAGTAGTTAAAAATAAATTGTATTGGCATTTTTCTAAAATATTTTACAGCATTTCTTGGCAATGCCAGATTTCCAAAGAATTTTTGTTCAAATTTTAGTTACTCTACGTTATCTACTCAAACACATCGTAGTCAAACATACTCGTAATGTTTAATATGCACTAATATTCTGTAAGCCTCAAAATATGCAATATTATATTTTTTTGTAAATAAATTGTTCAAAATCCTCTTCCAATGATATGAAAACGTTAAGATTTCAATAGCAATGTAAAATGTATCTCTTTACCCTTAAGTTTGTATAGGTAGAAGTATATTTAGAAATATCTATTGAAATATATTTAAATTTACTTAATTTGTAGAATATTAAGAACTATTGCTCGCTTTAGTTATTAATTTCAATTGAATTCTTTATTTAAAGATTAATAGAAATAAAAAAATATTCATATGTGTAAAGGTTATACTTCATAACTTTTTGCCTTAAAATATATATTACATTTTAATATAGCTAATGCCTTAAAATAGGCAAAATAATTTAAATTTGTGAGAATTTTTTAACTTAGGCTTCTTTCGTTATTAAAGTATCTAAATCATATGCATACCCACAATCATATATACTAACTTAAATACAAAGCCATTTATCAATGGTGTTAATGCAATTTATTCCTTAAAAGTTTGGCAAAGAGGAATAAAACAAATAGGAATTTGCACACAATTTGCCATAATATCTCATGAGGATCAATTTCGTTAGCAAAAATACATAGTCAGCGAAATTTTTAAAAGTGGATTTAAGTTTGCGTTTAGATATGTATGAACGTATTAAATAAATAAATTTTAAACATTTTTAAAAATGTTCAAAGTTTGAAATAAAGAATTTAGAAAATATTAATATTTTATATCTGACTGTTTTTAAAGTTGTTATTGCACTTTTTAAAATATATTAAGCAACTATATAATAGACTTAAATTACTCTGAGTGTTATTAATAATTGATTGTTTTTCCTAATACATATATGTAAGTTCCCTAAATTATGCTAATGTTATTTTTTATTTAAATATCTGTTTACAATTCTCTGCTGGTTATAATATGAAACTGTGATTGGCCCAAATGTAAATAATAAACCAATTAAATATATAATTGCATAAAAATAAGTGGTAAATAAAATGAAATTGTTAAATTTTTAAATATTTTTATATAAACGGCAATTAAAATTAAGCACGTGTTGGTTTTACTAAAGCTTTGTTATGAATTGTTTATACGAGGTGTGTTTGAGTAGAAAGTTTTAATTGAAATACAAATTAAGTAAAATTATTTTTTACATAATAAATACAAAATAAATTGTAACACATGTGATTTAAAGCGTATCTCTTGGGATGACCTTCAGGCTTTAGAAATTGCCTATGTTTAGGATTATGGCATTATGTTTTTAAATATTAATTTGCATGATTCTATAACGTATTACTCTTAAGAAATATTATGCCTTAAGATATGCAATACATTTATTTAATGCAAATATAATGTCTACTTTTTATTTAAATACTTTTAAAGTCTTCTTTATGTAAAATACTAAAAATAATTATAGTCTGTACATGCTCTTGTTAGGCGTTGATTTTTGTTAGAAATTGCCACCATTGGAACTGATTCTTTGGAGACGTTTTCAGTTATAAAATCACTTCTTTAGTGAAGAATTTTGTTCGATTTTGTAACCACCTTCAATTACAAATTGCATTTTGTATTAAGAACAAAATATTGCCTACTTTTAGGATTAAATTTACTTTATACATCAAAAAGCTGTAAAATATTAAAAATTTTAAATTTAAAACACTTCAATAGTTAATAAATTGATACAATTGTTAATGAATATTTTAAACATTTAATTTTTATCACTACGAAAACAATTATCATTTTATGATTCTCTTGATTAAGATTTAAATACATCAAACATTTTAGTTCAGTACACTTCTCTTTAAAAACATAAAGACAGACAGATTCACATTGTAATACAATCATAACATATGTATGTATACATATTTATGGTGTGAATGTGTGCAAAAAAATTTCTTTTTGCCACGTTTTTGAGTGGTAAAACATTAAAAATAACCAACAACCAACTACAATAATGTAACATGCTCCTCTTCCTGCTGTCACTACTGTTTATGTCTATATGTTGATAACTGTTTTTGTGTGGGTTTAATGTTATAAATGCATAAAATGTATTTTTCACATTTACTGTATAAATTTATGAAACTATTATTATTTTGGTTTGGGTGCGAATGCATGAATGTGAACAGGTATGTGTTCTTTGTATGTGTTAAAAGTCACGTTGCGTGTTGGTAGGGATGTGATTATGGCAGTTTTTATATAAAATCTATTTTAAAAAGCATATTCACGTGTTTGTTTTAAAATATGCAAAAAAAGTGAGATAAATTAATCCTCTAGGAGGCAATAAGAATTAAATGTACTGTTTTACATAGACTAACAGAACTAAAGTTTGGCACTTAAAAGTATGCTATATTAATGTCCATCTATTACCTAGCCGTGTTTTTTAGCTAAACAGTAATAAAATTATAAAATGATTGTGTTTTATTAAACAATGCAATCATCTATAGCAAATAATAACGCCTACTAATATGCTTCACTTTTTATAAAAATTGCTCAAAATGTTCCTTACAAAATACAATATACATTGCAAAAATGGGTTAAAAACGTTGTTCTAAATTTGATTATATTTTATCACAGATAGAAATGCAACACATTTACTACTTTATGCACATGCTGTCTGCAATATGGATGTAGGTTTAAAATGATTGTTGCTACAATTGCTGCTGTTGCAGTTATAACAATTATTGCTTCTATCATAATTTTTTTTTTTCATTTCTGTTTTTGGTTAAAACTAAACAAGTATTTAGTTTTGTTTACCATGCATGGGTAATTGTTAACAATAATTGTTTTGTTTATGCATATGTTGGTATTTGTTTTTTTTTCTATTTTTGCCAACCATTTCTCCAACCATTAATAAAGTAGTTTGTTGGTGTGTTTTTGCCACAAATTGCCGTGAAAATGTTTTGTTAAAAATAAATCGAAAAAAAGTAGAAAATAATAAAGAAACTTTTAAACATGTGTTTATATATGAATTACATTAAATTATAATAAATTAAAGTATACTTTTAGAAGCTAGCTAATATAATATGATGAAAACTTTATAAATGGTTATTTTTAAAGTTATAATAAGCTGGTAATTAAATAATGTTAAAATTAAGCAGACATTTAGGACTATTTCAAAAGGAGTTTAAAAATATGAAGCATATTTATAGGAGTTCAAAAAGAAATAAGTATGTTTAAGGTATTTTTAATGATTTAGTATAAAAATGTTTATTTTAATGAATTTGAACAAGTTTTAACAAATCCATATTTTAAACTCATTTACTAAAGGCCCAAATAGACTACACGAGCAGCTTATCAAACATACTTTTTTCATTCGCGCACACTCTACACAAACCTTGCTCGTAAAAACTCCGTTTTTCTCACGTCTTTGTGGACTTTCAAAGATACAGATGTCAATTTTTCTTAGAAATGTAAATTTTTTGAAAAATTTGTTATTAATGAATATAAACCATACAAATGGTTTGATAACAATTCAATTTTGATTTGTGTAAAAATCATTTTTTTTTATTTGTGTACAAACACACAGCAAGTATTTGTATAAACACGAAATGACCTCATACACAACACAACAGGCTTGTTCAAACCGTAAAATATTGGCATGTTTGTCAAGCCGCTTGTGTAGTCTATTTGGGCCTTAAATTGAAAAATATAGCATATTTTCAGGATTTGTTTAAATAATATAGCAATTTTTTTCTATATATTTCAAAAACTCTCTTATATGATTACAAAATCAAATTTATTACCTTTTATGTTACCTTATATAATAAACTTCAGTTTTCTATTATCTATCTTCTATTTTCAAACTATTTTATTTTTTTTTTTGTAATTAAGTTTTTAACGAAATGAGTTCCATTTAATCTGATTCTCATTCTCTTCCTCCTGGCTCATGTGTTACTTAACCTTATGTCAATTAAGTAGCTTATCTCTATTTTTTTCTAATTCAATTGCTAAACTACTTTTCTTTTCCCTGTCAACCAAATTTTATTATTTTCATTTTTAAGGTTTACAAAAATTTCCCACATAAGTTCATAGTTACAAATACACAGTAACTTACTACATATTTTCTCAAGTTTCATTGTAAAAATATTTCAACTATTCTGTTCAGTAAAGTTCATGAAGGAATAACAGAACATTAAATTTTACTTTCCTTTGATTATAATACGTGGTTGTTAAACAAATTGTACGATAATACTACTTAAATAAACTCGTACCACATACTTGCCATTTTATATTTTCAACATTTGGCATCTCCATTCTATAGGCCACCTTTTATGTTGCCACATTACGACTGCATTAAAAATCCTACCTTCAACTTCAACCTTCTTCCCTCCCTCTCTCTCTCTCTCTCTCTCACTGTCTGTCCTTTTGTATTAAAATGTTTGTCATTGTTTGAGTGAGAGTTTTATTATGTACGTGTTAGTTTATACTATAGGTAAGTGTGTGTATGTGAGTTTGAGGTTTATTTCTATGCTTTAAAATCTTTTTTTTTATATAAAAATAAAAATTCTTCAAACGTGACCGTTCACAGGTGCATTGGATTTTTTCCGAATCTTAATACCGTCACACACACAAACACTACTCTAATAATATTTGTTTTCCGGTTGTCTCTCTCGTATTCTAAATTGTATGTTTGCAATATTGTACGGCAATGAATGAGTGAGTATTGGTGTGCGTTAAAACCCAAAAGACTCAAATGCAATTTAAACTTTGTTATTTGTTTGCTTTTCAAATATATTTAGATGTCTGCATATATCCGGATTTATCTTGGACTTTTAGCATTTTTTTTATTTTAAAAGGAAATTATTAAATTAAAATATTATAAAGTATTTATTACAAATAAAGAAATTATAAACTCTAAACAAATACATCTTTTTTACTCCTAAAACTATACTGTATTAAAAATTTGGTTCAACGGTCAAACCATATAAAGAACAATATCAAAAAACTTACAAAGATCATTTATATTTTAATATAATCTTATTCAAAATTGTAAATATCTTTCAAAACTACAATCAATCAAATTAAGACTTTTATTAAAAATCGTTATTTTTAATTTAACAATTATTTTAATTTACAATTATTTTTCTTTTCTTCTTAATTGAAACTTGCATAGGTCTTGCTTTGAATACATCATCATTGACCGGAAGACGAGATTCATTTGATCGCACCACTTCTGCCTTCAGTCCCTCAGCGATGGATTATACCAACAGTAATGCTGCTGCCGCCAATGCGGTTTCGACCACAGTAGCACAAGCAGCCGCCGCAGCAGCTGCTGCTGCCGCTGCTCGGGGAAAATGGCCGGGTGCAGTGACCAATACATATGGTGCTTTAGGAGCAACAGCTTCAGCCAGTCCCATCGGAGCTGCCATTACACCACCTCCACCACCACAATCGTGCCTAATTAATAATCGTGCTCCAGGAGCAGAAACTAAATATCGTCAACAAATGGCTGTGGGTTTGCCACCAGCTGCAGCAGCTGCCCAAGCGGCGGCCGTAGCAGCAGCCGCTAACAATATGTTTGGTTCAAATAGTTCATTATTCTCTAAGCACTTGGCTATACCGGGTACGACACCAGCCGCAGCTGCTGCTGCAGCAGCTGCCGCCGCCGCTGTGGCTGCTACCAGACAAACAGTGACAGCCGGTGTGGGAAGTGTAGGTGCGGCCGCCGCAGCAGCTGCAGCAGCAGCCGCGGCTGCTGGTGGTGCTGCCCAACCGGGTCGTTCGCGTCTCCTAGAAGATTTCCGCAACCAACGTTATCCAAATCTCCAGTTGCGTGACTTGGCCAATCACATAGTCGAGTTTTCACAAGATCAACATGGCTCCCGTTTCATACAACAGAAACTTGAACGTGCTACCGCGGCTGAAAAGCAAATGGTCTTTAATGAAATCCTAGGTGATGCCTACAGTCTCATGACTGATGTCTTTGGCAATTATGTCATACAGAAATTCTTTGAATTCGGTACTCCCGAACAGAAAAACACCTTGGGCATGCAGGTCAAAGGCCATGTACTACAGTTGGCTCTACAAATGTACGGCTGCCGGGTCATACAAAAAGCCTTGGAATCGATTTCGGCCGAACAGCAACAAGAAATTGTACGTGAGTTGGATGGCAACGTTTTGAAGTGTGTCAAAGATCAGAATGGCAATCATGTTGTACAGAAATGCATTGAATGCGTTGATCCCTCAGCATTGCAGTTCATCATAAATGCCTTCAAGAGTCAGGTGTATTCGTTAAGCACTCATCCCTACGGTTGTCGTGTTATACAACGCATTCTAGAGCATTGCACTGCGGAGCAGACACAGCCCATATTGGATGAATTACATGAACATACAGAACAATTGATACAGGATCAATATGGCAATTATGTTATACAACATGTATTGGGTAAGTTGTATTGTGGCATGCAACAAATATTGTGTATTTTATAACATTTTTGTTTATTTTTTTTCTAGAACATGGCAAACCTGAGGATAAATCAATTTTAATTAATAGTGTACGAGGCAAAGTATTGGTTTTGTCACAACACAAATTTGCTTCCAATGTTGTTGAGAAGTGTGTTACACATGCTACACGATCTGAGCGTACAGCACTTATTGATGAAGTCTGTACATTTAATGACAAGTAAGTTTCTAATTGTCCGCTTGTATCTTTAAATAAACTAATAAATTTTCGTTTTGTTTTTTTGTGCAGTGCCTTACACGTTATGATGAAAGATCAGTATGCCAACTATGTGGTACAAAAAATGATCGATGTCTCGGAACCGACACAACTTAAGAAACTCATGAATAAAATACGCCCACATATGGCGGCGCTACGCAAATACACCTACGGCAAACACATTAATGCCAAATTGGAAAAGTATTTCATGAAAACCTCCAATCCCATCACAACAACAGCCACCAGCACACCAGGCGTAGTGGGTGTCGGTATAGGTATAGCTGCCTCCTCGGCTAATACCACAGCAGGCATAACAGTAACAGCGGGCAATACCATAACAACAGCAGCTGCCATTACCACAGCAGCAAATACCGCCACAGCCACAGCAGTTACACCGGCTGCTGTCAGCCAGCAATCGTTAGAGAATGGCATCAGTGTAAGCACACCTATGGACACAAGTGCTGTCAATGTCAGCAACTCGGTGACATCTGTAGTGACTAGCACAAATTTGGGACCCATTGGTCCACCCACCACAAATGGGGTTTTGTAAGCTGGATTTTTTACGTAACACACTTGAAAATAGAATCTAAATTTTCTTTCGTTTAATTTAAGACTTTTTAGTTAAGAGCAAAGTTTGATAAACATAATTAATGTTAGACTTTAAGACAACAGCAAACATTTCTGAAACAAAAAAAAATCATTTAGATAATATTATTAATTAAAAACAAATCAAAAACTCGTTATAATGAGTTAAAGAAGAAAAGAAAAACTTCAAATTGATGATATAAATATGAAAACAAAGGAGATTCTAAAGAGTAACTCCAAACCAAAAGCCAACGCTTAAAGGTTTAAATGAAATAGAAAAAAACTTACGATTTTAAATTTATTAAAAATTAACAACAAATAAGTGATTTTTTAAAAATAACCCACAACAACAAGAAATTGTATAAAAATATAAAATTTTTTTTAAAAAGAATAATTAAAACAACATTTTGCTGATAATTATTATAAATATAAAGAAGATGAAGAAAAAAAGAAGAGAAATCAACCCAAGAGAACACACACAATTTGTTTAAGTTTAGTGGTAATTTTTATTATTATAATTATAATTAAATACTATAAATACATAACTATACATACTTACATAATTATATTTTTAAGACTAAAAAGCAAACAACACAAGAAAAGCATGTTTCGAAGAGTTATTAATAATATATTTTTTTAATTTATCTTTTTTAAACCAAAGCTTTCTTTGCTTTGCCAAATTAAAAAAATTATTTGGAGAGTTTTTATAGACAAAACATTTAAAAAAAAAACTTTTCAGAATACTGCAAAATGTTTCTGATAAAATCGTATAAACTGAAACTCTCTTGATTATAATAATTTCGAAAAAAATTTCAATTTTATTAATCACGTTTTGATTTAAAGAAATGCCACTTAAACTCTCGCTTTAATCTGCCACTTGCTAGTAAAAATAAAACAAAATAACATTTTGAAACTGTTTTTTTTTTTAATTTTATGAAAATATTTGTAATAATTGTTTGAACGAAAATTTGAAAAAAACATAAATAATTCCTAAACTGTTAGTTAAGAGACTTTTAGTAACTGTAGTTTTTTTTTGTTTTTTGCTTTTAAGAAAACTGATTGATTGTAAAACTTTATTATTTAATTATTTTGTTTATAATTTTTAAGTGTAAATGTAGATTTTATTATTTCAACTCCAACCACCACCCCCCCCCACTCTCTCCCCTTTACTTATTCTACTAATGTAATTTTAAGTGTAAGTGAAAAAAAACAAAAACAAAACCAAAACTATTTAACAAATTATGTTCAATGTAAAATTTGTAATGTTTCAAAATGAGTAATGAAAATGAAAATCTTATGTAAACTTTTTTGTAAATAAAACCAAACTTTATAGAAAGAAAAACATTTAATGGAACGAAAAAGAAAAAAGATGATGAAATAAAAAAACAAGAGTCATTTTAACTTAAAGTTAAACTTTTTAACGTAAATTTATTATTAACTGAAAGAAAAACAAAACATAAAAACAGTTTGATTTAAAACAAACAAAACGGTGTGATGAGAAACTAAAATCAACAAAAATGCATTAATAAAAAGCATCATAAAGTATATATTTTGATATGAAAACGAAATATTATCAGTCTAAAGACAATTTTGTTAGTATTAATGATAAAATTACATAATTTCAAAGATCATAATGATCCTTCGAATATAAGAAAATCTCTTTTAAAAACTTTCGAAATACAATTGTTCGAATTTTAAATTTGATCGAATTTCGTTGGTAATAAAAACACACATTTTTTCAACAAAAACTATGTGTAATTTTAAGATTAACATTGAAAATAAATCGAATACAAATATCTGCATGTTTTTAGATTACATTTTAACTAAAATTTTCAAAAATAATTTCAAAAGCTTTTAAATTTCACTAAAAATCTCAAGGTCCAAAAAATACAAATTCTTAATACTCATATTGTATATCATGAAAAACAAATTTGTTAAAATTTTCAGAATTAATGTCCACAAAAGATTTATTCAAAGATTATTAAAATTTTTCAAAATTTATCGAATTTCTTAAAACCATTTCATTTTAACAAAATAAAATATTATATTTTTTATTAAATTTTATCATAAAACTAACAAAATTGTTTTTGATAAAAAATTAAAATTTCAAATTTTTATACACACACTCACATTCATATTTATACATAACTATAAACATATACATATATATAAACCAAGAAAAAGAAGAAAAAACTTAATAAAACACTCATTTATATAAAAGTTAAAAAAAAACAAAAACAAAAAAGAAAATACAAATTACACATTGATATCATAACTCTATATAAATATATAAATAAATATTATTATAAAAAAAGTATAATCTCTTATAAATAATCTGATAAATTTTAGTAAAACAAACAAACTGTAGAATTAGAATTTTTAAACAAAAGAAAAAAAACTTAAACCATGATGAGCGATTAAGCGAATTTTTATTAAAATATTAAAAAAAAACAAACCATAACAAGAAAATAATAAGAATTTAAGAAAATGATGATCCCCCTCTAAACAAAAAAGAAAACTTAAGAAAATAACAAAGATCGAATATGTGACTATACATTTAAAACATACAATGTGTCTCAAGCATATTTTAACAAATTTCTTATAAAAGGAACACAAATCTAATTCTTTAAACAATTTATTTCAATTTATAAAAAAAAATAAATTTGTTAAAAATTTTGAAAATTTCAGTTCCTAATAAGTAAAAATATACTTGAGAAACAAATTTGTTTTTATACAAACCATACCATCCTCTTTTAACAATTTTAACTTTAAAACAAAAATAACCATTCAATGTTTTTCTTTAAATAACATAATCACCCTACTCTCTTTTCAAATCCTCCCCCAAACCTTTAATATTTATTTAAAATTTAAGCCTCATTTTAAGTAATACTCCCTCTAAATTTTAAAATTAATTTTAGTACCAAAAAAACCTTGTACATTTTATTTGTTAATGAGAAAAAAAACAATAATGTTTCTGTAAACTCCTGTGTAAATCTGTAATTAGAAAAAAAAAAACAATGTTAATATTTTGTTCATGTAATATTTTTTGTAAAAAAATCATATAGACTTCAAATAAATTTTGTTAAAAAAAGAAAAAATAAAACGTGTAATGAACCAGCTGATGAATAAGAAGAAGAAGAGGAAGAACAATAAGTTGCAAGTCTGTTTTGTAAAATTGTAATTTTGTTTCCTGTATACATACATACTAAATATTTCTGTTCATACTTCTCTCTACTCCTTTAATCGTCCTGTTAATCTAACTATTACAACTATATAGCAAGTCCTCGCTTTTATTTAATTATTATTATTTTTTTTTTATATTATAATTTTTATTTTGTTTAAAGAAAAATGTATAAGTCACTGTTAATTTATTTAAACCTTAGTAATGCTATGCTACATACATCTTAGTTTTAGTTGATTTTATTTTGAAAATACTAAATTACTTTCTACTATTACTACTCATGTTTTAATGTTTTTAGTTTTAAGTTTAACAATAAAATAAATAAAATAATTTGTAATTTTTATTGTAATAAAGTTGATTGATAATTGATTTTAATGTTTATATAATACAAAATAATAAACTGAAAAAGTTTTGCGCTTTTCGTGTTATTTTTAAATATATTTTATTTTTACCTATACATATAAATAAACAAAACAAATAAATAAATAATAATTGTATTATTAATTAAATATAATTGTATTAATTAAAAAGTAAAAGCTATTTTGTAAATCGTCGTTTTATTATAATGAAAATATTGTTTGTAAATTCAAATTGATTAATTATAAATTATTTTACACAAAATTAAACTGAAAATTAAACGTACAATAATTTCTTTGGCTTTTCTTCTTATTTCAAAATTTTGTTGCTTCTATTATTATTTTGATTTCGCTATTAAAGGTTTAGAGAATATCTTTTAGCTGAAGGCAGTTTTTTTATCATTAATTGTATTTAAATATTTTAAACAATTTATTCGATTGCTTTATCTACTCACAAGTCTTTGGTACAATCTGATGGTCTTTGGACACTGTGTTTTAACTAATCTATGGACCTGTATTTTCCCTAAACTGTTGAATAGTCCATTGACAAATCAATTGACCAGTTTATTGTCGAGCCTATGAACTGGCCTTTCTAAAAGTCTATTGAATAGTCTATTTAATTTTCTTTGTTAGTTTATTGGTTAACCAATGAACTACTCATTTGCTAATCTTTTCAAAAAGTTACCAAGTCGGCAACTGAAATATTGTCGGTTTAACAGTTGCATCTGTAATTTCATTTTAGCAGCTGGCAACTCAATTGAGGTTCGTTAATCGATAATCGATCCATAAATTTTCTTCGAACTTGACTAGTTAATTTATTAGTCCATGAAATAGAGTATTGATTAGTCTTTAGACTAGTCTATTTCTTAGGCAAAGGGCATTGATTGTCAGGCATATTTTGAATAATAAACTTCTTAGAAGTTTGTTCCCTTTCCTATACCTAAAGCACGAAAAAGGTAGCAAACTACCGGGGAATAATTGTTTATAATTGTCCGGTACCTCTATGGTATACTCTATGTATCGTCTGTTGTCTGTTGAGTCGTCGATTGATTGAAATGTTTATAAATCAGTTGACAAATCCGTAGACTCGTTTCTTCACAAGTTAATTGATTGGTCCATTGAAGAGTCTACGAACTAGTTTATTGATGTATTTACTGATCTTTAGACTAGATTCTTGATTCGACTTTAGTCTTTATATAGCAGCAAACTTCCGAGGAATAATTATTGATAATTAACCTATATCTCTATGGTCCAGACTATTAACTAATATATGGGTTAGTCTGTGGTCTATTTATTGAAATGTTCACAAGTCTACAGACCGGTCTCCATTAAATAGTCCACGAATAGTCTATGAACTATTGACTGGTATTTGGACTAATGTATTTATTAATTAGACTAAAGTCTTATCCAAGCGCTGATATAGCTCAAGGGTTGGGGGGAGGAGAATTATCACTCTTTGCCCATCAGGATCCGAGCCTATTTATTGATTAGACCATGGAATAGTCTATGTACTAGTCTATTATTATGAACATGTTGACAAGTTCATAGCTTCGACTAGTTCTTGGTCTAGTCTCTAATGGCACAAGTACTAGTCAGTTGATTAATCTAATCTCTAGTTAAGGGCTATTTAGGAACATCGTTAATTCTGGGATTATATTGTTAGTGCAGTATTTTACACGATACATCTAATTCCTTTTTATTTTAAATCATACTGCCTTACTATAGAGTCATTTTTGTGCCGTCGTCGGCGCATATATCGAAGTTATAATTAAAAAATTTTAACTATTTCGATCTTCAGATTTCAGTATTTCATTAACTTTTAGCATTTTGTTTTAAACTCGATCCCATTTTAAAAATTAGTAAATATTTTAATACACAGTTTTCAATAGTATTTCAAAAAATTTCGAAAATTCAAAACTTTTTGATTACATTTTAGAAATTTTCAATTATATATTAATATTTGCTGATTGCATTTATAATATTATCCAATTTAAAAAATAAATGATTTTGTTATATATCGAATGGTATCATCTAAATAAGATCAACTTTAAACAATCGTAATTCGTTCTGTTATTTAAATTTAAATGATTAACTGTCGTTTCAATAGACAATGAAAACTTGTTTCTGTATGGATAAGCAGTTTTTAAGCCATTTAAAGCCTTAATAAACGTTTTTGATACAGTAGTAAAACTGAATAGATATTTCAAGAAGGAACTGCGTGGAAATTAATATGTTAAAATTTATTTAAATTAATTATTGTATTATTTAATTAAAAACATTCATAAACTAAAATGAAACATTTTTTCAAATAATTTGCACATATTTTCATTATATAAAACAAATATTTTTTGAAGTCAATTTTCAGCCCACCTTTGTATGTTTTATTTAATTACTAACAATTCTATACATATATATACATATAATTTTTAATTAACAATTACTAATTTTAACAAATTAATTTCACTTTTAATTTATTTAAACAAACCTAATAATTGTTGCATTTTCTCAACCTAATATTGAAAACTAAAAAAGAATTCTTGATTTGAATTTTTTTAAAAATTATCTACTAAAAATTTGTAAAAAAAAATACTAAAATTTTGTACATTATTTAAAAAATTGAAACAATTTTTTTGTATAATTTCTGTAAAAATAATAAAAAGAAAAGAAACTAATAGACCAAATAGTTATTTTTTAAAATAATAAAATAAATTTGTTTTTGTGTTATAAGAAAATTTCCTCAATTTAAAATATAATTTTAAAGAAATTTTCTATGCAAAAACAACCAACTCAAATTGTAAAAAAATAGTAAATATTTGTATAAAAAAATTAAAAAAGAAAAACATTGTGAAAATTATAATGCTTTTTTGTAAAATATGCTGAACAAAGTTTTTTTTGTACAAAATCAAACTAAGCGCAAACAAATTTGTAAATTTTTCAAAGTCTTTTAAAGAATTTTTTGTAAACATTTTGTAAAATTTTTTGTACAATCTTAAAAAAAATAGTAAGTGTCGTGATTTTTTTTCCTACTTCTTCTAGTTTTGCTTTAGTTAATAGTTTTACGATTTAATTTATTAAAAACTAAATTTGGCCTTATAAACAAACAAACAAACAAAAAAGAAAGAAAAGAAAAACGAATTTAACATAATGAAATATAAAAAAAAAATTGTAAATTTTTTTTCTGTTAGTAATTAGGTAAACTGCACAAGTTTCTTATGATCTAAAGAACTTAAACAAATTAAAATAAACCGTAACAAATGTAAAATTGTATAAAATTATTTAGTTTATTTAGTTATTTTTTTATATTTTCTTATAATTCAAACAAGTTATTCTTTGTTAAATTTCTAAAAGGTTTTTAAAATGCAACATTATTTTGAGTTTTTTTTTTTTTGTAATAATTTTATTACAACTGTCACCTTTGTTTCCTTTGTGGAGGTGGGGTGCCAGTTAAAAAAAAGGTACTGATAATTTTAATGACTAACACAACCATTTACAATGTTTTTTTTTAATAATTTATTTATTTTTACTATTTAAAATTTAAATGTATGGTTTTTATGATCTAGTGTAGTGTGTTAGATGATCCAAAGTCCAAAACAGGGAAATTTGTATGCATTCTAAGTTAAGATATAGAGAGAAGTGTCTTTAAATTCCGATTCATTATATATGTTCCAATGAAGATATATAGGTATGTCACATTTCCATTGGAATGGTTTCAATCCGTATTATTATTCCGATCGATTTTGGTTTAGCTTCTCCAAATTCCGAATTATGTGAAAATATATTAATATTTTTTAATCGTTATTTTGTAAAGCTTATCAAAACCAGGATCGTATTTTAGTAAAAGTTTTTGTTATTGAAACTTTAAGAAATAACATTAATTACATAGAAATTTCAATTCTACTTTTAAAGCTAAAATCGGTTTTATTCCGAAAGAATTTTTCGTTTTCTTTTTCTAAAGAAGCAAAAATGCGGAATTAATTCAACTTTCGATTTTCTTTTAAATTTGATTCCGAAATAATCTTCAAATAAGCTACAAACTAGAACAAGGACCAACATATCAAATTGACATATATGATAACTTAGTAGGGATGCCAATCGGGACTGGTTTTTAAAAATCCCGGTATTCAGGATTTAGAGCTTTTGGTTGAAAACTTTTAAGATTCAGAACAGTTACTTCGATATTTTGAAGTCATTTAATAAATAAAAGATAAATGTTTATTCGTAATCGATAAACTCAGAAACAACGACAAAATTTCAAATATGTGTTTCAGGGATTGTTGAAAGCTTTACTGTAAAGTTTAAAATTTGTCCTAACCGATTATTTTCGAAAGGATCCCATAGTGTGCAACAAAGGACCCACAAAGCGTACCGGGTACCACTAGTTATAATATATAATATTTCCGGTACATTCGTTGAGTACATTTGATAATTTTTCTGTTTCTAAGAATTTAATGCGGAACTAAAGTAGTTCCACTGTCAAACTTGTACTAAAGAATTGATTCCTCAAAAACTACTTAGAACTTCTTTGAAATCGAGAACATAAATTTTGTACTGGAATACATTCAAGATTTGTTAAGTAATCCCTCTTTATACCTCGATTAACTTACTTAAAATGTGTGATTTGACTAGGGATGGAAATAATTGATCTATAAATCTGACAACACTACACTAAGATATATTTTCTAAAAGTAAAGGATTTATAGTGAAAAAAATCATATTAAATGTAACATCTCTAAAATAAATTTGGAATGATTTTGAACGGAATGAAAATATCTTATTCAAGTGATGAATTTACTACAAGACTGATACTATTCAAAATTCACATATTTTTAACTTCAAACTAAAAAATATCTTCAAACTAAAATGATTTCAAGAATTTTGATAAGTAAACATTTAGTAAAAATGGCAACCTATTAACATCTAATTTCTTTACCAAGTTCACACGAAGAGTTGAATTACTTAAATTGGTTTTTGAATCACAATAGCCAATAAACCAATTTCCAAGACACATCCGTAATTCTTTTTGGACACCATTGTGTATGATACAAATTCAGTAATATATTTTCAACTTTTTCGTAAATTTATTAAATATTAGAGATTACACTCGTTCAATCGTAATTCATAGATGATTTAAACTGAATTACGTACATCTGGTGTAATTAGCGGCTGAAATTTTGTATAGAGAATCAAGAATGACAGAGTAAATGCCAAATAATTGCATCGTGTGAACAGGGCATTATGTCAGTCCTGTAGTAAACAAGTGATATGTAAACTTTTATTGCAATTTAATAAATTTTACTGACATACACATCAGGATTATAAAATAGTAAGCCCATATATGTATGTTGGCAAAAACAAACTATAAATCCTTTTAACACTATCTTTTGTTAAAAAAAACGGGGTGTAATTGAAAAATTAAAAAAAAAAAACAAAATACGGAATGATAGAATGGAAATATAATAATTGTCTTAATTGAATATAAAAAATTATAAATATTTACTTGTATTAAATGTAGTATATATACATACATACTTATATATAAAAATTAATTAACTAATTATTATATAAATATTATACATATTATATATAAAAAAAAAACATTTATATAAATAAAGAAAATAAAATAAAAATTTTTAAAACAATTAATTTTTAAGAGCATTATTTAAATAAAAAATGGCTTAAAAACTTTGTATTTGTATTGTATTCAAAAATAGTATACATTTAACAACAACAAAAATATATTTATATACATAAATGAATATTTAAATTTAAAAATTTTCACCCGGCAACAACAGATAAAATTAATGATTAAAAAATAAAAATAAACAACAAATATATTTCTTACAAGAATCTAATAAAATAAAATTGGAAAGTTTCAAATAAATTAATAAATTGTTTGCAGCAAACATATTAATTATTAAGCACAACAATATTTGTATTGAAAATTGAAACAAAATGGAAAAATTTAATAAAATAAAATTTAATAAAAAGGTTTAAACAAACCCCTCAAATAATATGAAATTAGTAGTAATTTTTTTGTAGCAAACATCATGTTAAATAAAAATAAAATAAATTAAATATAAAATTTTTAAAGGAGTTTTTTTTAAGAAAAACAATAACAACAGGAAGTAACAATTGATATACATACATATTTATAATTTAAATAATTGAAACTGAAACTTAAAAAGAAAAAATTGGCATAAATTAAAATATTTGTAGTCAAAACTAAACATAAAAATAAAATTTAAATAAAAAAGAAAGCAAATATTTTTGCTAATTAAACTCCTGGAATAAAACAAACAAAAAAAAAAAAACAATTTTTTCAAAAAAGAAAATCCAAAAATAAAATCAATCCTTTCTCTACCTTTTTACAAAAAACAACATAATGTAAAATTTTTTTAAACCGGACAAAAATTTAAGAATAATGTAAAAAAAATTGAAAACAATTTATAAATATTCATTTATAAGTAACAACAAAAACAAAATAAATATTATAAATATATATAAACAAACTTATAAACTTAAATTATATACATATATAAAAAATGAAACAAATTAAATAAAAGTAAAATAAAAACCCTTATGTAATTTTTTGTAAAAACTCATAAAAACACACAACATTTTTTTAAACAAATAAAATTATTAAAGTAACCTCCTCACCTCACAGACAGACTTTCCACACTAAAACACCACCCACAACACACAGTTCACCTACAAATTATTGCTAGAAATTTCAAATTTTTGCAAAACCAAATTTAAGAAAATAATTATAAAAAAATTAATACACTTTTACAAGAATCTTGAACACACCCCTTTCTCCTCTCTATCTCTCTTACCTTCCCTATCTACCTAACAAACACTCACTGTTTACTACTATTACTCTATTCGTAATTTAATTTACCATTTTTAATTTCAATTCCAAACAAATTTTTTTTAAATTTTATATTGAAATGCATCTTTAGTTCTTAAGTCAAGTTATTAGTTTTTAAGTAAATTTGTTCTAAAACCGAAATTTATTCAAATTCAAATAATTGCAAATTTTTGAAAACTGAAACTAAATTTGAAACTTGTATGTCGCTGTAATTTGTTTGTAGTTTTAATTAATTGACAAAAAATAAATATTTTTTAAAACAAACTTAATTTATAACAGTTTTATATATTTTATTACAATAATCAGTGTTAATTTTTTTAGTAATAGTTACATTTTCTTTATACTTGCAAAAACAACAACAAATATTATTAAATACAAAACAAAAATATAAATTTATAATTATGTTTCTCATTATTATTAATTATATAATTAATTAATTATTATTAATACAATAACAAAAAAAGGCATTAAAAATGATGAAATAAAGAATAACAAATAAAAAACAGATTTATTATGTAGCAAAAAAAAAAAACAACAAATTGTTTTAATTAAACATTATCGTTGAGTAATGGTGGTTTTAATTTTAAAATATTTGTCGTTAAAATCAAAGTTTTATATTATAATGCAAATGGAACTGCAGCAAAACTAGGACTGTGTGTCCTTTCTAAAGTTTTTTTATTTCGTTTCTCTTAGTCGTAACTTTTCGAATTACAAAATAAAAAATCCCTATGTTATAAAGAAGATCGCAGAAATGGTTTTTACAAACAAAGTTTAACCAATACAAAACTTACGAACTTTTCCTTTTAAAAATCTGCTAGAAACGTAAAGCCATTGATAGAGGGTCAAATTCCTTTTCTTACAGTTCTTGGGCGTTAAGTGCAGTATTTTTTTCAATGATTACTGTTGCAATTTCACCGAAACAGATTCCTTCAAAATTACTTCACAGCCAACATTGTTCTAAATCTTTTCTATTGTACTTAACTGTTTGTATTCTTTGAACTACCACGATAGCCAACCAAACATATACAGCATTTTATTTATAATAAAAAGGAATATGTTTAAAGTCCATTTAAGCCTTTTTTGCTAAAGCTTTTGAAAACACTGTATTTAACTAATGTGTTTCAATCTAACCTTGCCACCAAATGATCTTATATTAGAATAATCTGAGGAATTTCAGATAGCTAAATGAAAATTGGCAAATAGCTTTTCCTTTGCATAATTAGTAAGGGAATATCTTATGCGCTAATCGAGATATTGGAGGTCAAGGGTTACAAATCTGTTTTTGGCGAACATCTCAATAAAATCAGAGAAGAGGTATTGGATATAACTATATTTTTCAGAAGAGCTAATAAATTCATTATTGGAGTTTCGGACGAGCACTCCTTTTATGACTATCGGTACATACACGCAGAGAAAAAATATAGTTGTGGTAACCATAATCTAAGAGCAACATATTATGGTTAAAGTAAAAACATATTGTGATCATTTTTACAATCAAGAAATATCATATTATGATCATTATTAGTATAATAAGATATCATATTACGATTAAATATAGTCCGAATATTTCATCATAATATAGTGTTATTAATCATATTGTGATGTTGTTGCATCATATTGTAGTTTCAAGTAACCATATTATGGTTTCATGTAATAATATAATGGCTTTAAGTAACCGTATTATTGTTTCAAGTAACCATATTATGGTTACATATGAAGAAAAAAATGGTAAATCTAATGCGCTCGGCGTAAATTCTAATTATTTCTTAGTTTCCTTTTGAACAAACATAAAACTTCCAAGCACTGGTACATAAAAAATATATATCCACACTTTCATGCCAATATAAACATAATTAAATTATTTTTAATTATTAATTTTTTATGTACCCTTTTTTATATATTTTATATTTCTAATAGAAATTTTCTATTGAATTTTATATTGTTTACTATTATAATTTTAGATATTATTTATTTTTCACAATTATTTTAACACTGCGTTTGTTTAACAATTTTTTTTTTTAATCCGATCTAGTACGGATAAACCATACAACTGATATAAAAATGGCGATTCCAAAATATTTTTAATAGTAAACGTATTTAACTTATATCTTAAACATTATATTGGTAAACATGTAAAAACCTACAATTTAATGGTTATGTAATAGTTTAAATAGTTCTAAATAATATAACATATTTATATAATTATCATTATTTATTTTTTGTAAAAATAATTATTTTTCAGAGAATCATTCTCAAATTTATAATTGTTATAAACATATAAAGTAATTAAAATATTGATGAAATTCAATAAAAATAACAATTTTTTGGTTATGACAACAAAATATTGTTACAAAAAACATATAATAGTTGTCCTAACCATGCCGAACCATTTTTTTCTCTGCGTGTAGGGGAACCCTTCGATATGAATGGTATTTATGATTCGGCAAATCATAATATAGAACTGAGTTCTAAGAACTCATATGCGAGTCCCCCTCATGGCCTCATATGAATTAATTTAAGCTTGCTCTACTAGTTTTCCAAATAAACTGGGAGATGCCACGCTACCTATATCTAATCCGTTCTCTTTTTCTTAAATATTTATATTGACACTAGAGTGATTCCGACAAAATTTGAGGCCTCTGTTATATTTTCTTCATATGGAAGGTACCACGACCACTATATTCATTACGCCCATTTTGTGCAAAATGTTCTTATGCGACTTTTAACTGTGTAACATTTCAGAAAAATCGTTTAGCAGGACAAACATACAAACACACATTCATTTTAATATATAAGTGCATTTTCGAACAGATTTAAGACTTTTCGATTTTAATGAAACTTAGTACACACATTCTTTATATAAATACGAAGCTTAAAGTTCGCTAAAATTTTCAAATTCATTACGGTTTAGATTTTATCAAGGTTCATATTTTTTTTAACTATTTTTCAACAAGCATTAAATTTGACTTCAAATATTTTCTAAACTAATTACCGATTTTAATCGTTTTAGTCCCGAATTTAATCCTATGTCTTCTAGTTTCACATTATTTCTATTAAATAATACTGTTTTAACAAAAGTCAAGGATATATCAAAAGCGTTGTTTGATGTCATCATCCTTACGTTAAAAATTTGATATTTGAAATAAAATATTGTCAAACTTCAAGGCATAGGCATTAATTGGGGACTAAAATAATAAGTACTTTAGTAAATATACGATGTCAAAAATGCAATTTGGGTCTCAAAAAAAATCTAAACCGATTGAATTTAGAAATTTTAGAAAACTTCAAATTCTGTATTTACAGAAAAATGTGTGTACCGAATTTCGTCGAAATCGAAGGCGGTTAGGTTCAAAATACTATTTTTGTTGAATTTTTTTTAAGTACCCTATATAGGTAACTCATGTTATTTTTATGACAAATGTATACGTAATAAATACATTCAACATATGTATGTGTATGTGTTAACCACATGTTTGTAAATATGTAGTTATTTTCATATCAAACATTTTAAAACCACTTTTAAATCACAAACCCCTTTTGTATGAAAGAGATTATTGTTATATGTGCAGCGTCATGGGTCCTTAACATTACATAAGGATAAAACGTATTGATAACATGTTTAAACACATGTCATTATAGAATAAACCGTTAATAAACGCTTGTCAAAGGTGATCGGTTGGTCACGCAATAATACAACATCCTTTAACATAAAATCTGACAACGCCTATTAATACTCTTCATTTCGCAATAAACATTTTATTTCGCACAAAAGAAACTCCTACCTTTCACTACATTGAATATAAAAAAATAATATTTCGATGTTAAATTTTAAATTACGGCTTAACTCTTGATATGTAGTATGTTAAACTTACATGGTACAAAAATACACACAGACTCAGTTGCATGATGGTGCACGTTGTATTAATTGCAAAACAAAATCATCGAAAAAAACAAACACAGGAAAACTGAACTTTGTCATGTTAATTTGGTTCTATAATCACTTTTATAATAATGGATACAATAATGCGTGACATTTACCAGATTTGTACAATGTAAAGTAGGATGTTTTAACACTCATGCATACATACATATGTACATATAAATGTATAATATGTGTCATACATTTATCAGTACAAAGTATACAAATATGTCCTTAAAGTGATTTTAATTTTAAAAAATCCTTAAAATGAAAACTAACTAACGTAATTTATTTCGTTTACACACAATTCGGATAAACCATTTAATTTAAATTCAATTTAACAAATTATAAACATTTTCGAATGAAGACATAAAGACTTATTTCCTCATATAATGCAATAGGTGCCGGACAGTGTTGACAGAAAAATTTTGACTTTTAGGCTGAAAGTGCTCAAAAAATTCCTTATTATACCCACCATCAAAAAAGATGAGGGTACATTGATTTTTTTGATTCCGTGTGTAGCACATCGAAATATTGTCCCATTAAATATATATATTGTGGAACCTCGTAAGATTATAAGACATAGGCGGCCAGAAAGAGATTATTTGAAATGCATATGTTGTAGTGAAAATAAAAAAGAGTGCAAAAATGGAAATATGTGTGCTTTGCACTGAAAAAAAATAGTATGCTTGTATTTATGTGTGGTATTTGTTTATAAAGCAAATAATATAATTATTTTATTATAGATTTATAACTAAAGGAAAGTATATGTATGTATGTATGTATGTATGTATGTATGTATGTATGTATGTATGTATGTATGTATGTATGTATGTATGTATGTATGTATGTATGTATGTATGTATGTATGTATGTATGTATGTATGTATGTCCTCAAAAGGTCGACCTTTTTTCGCCAATACCAAAGCAACAGCGTAAGTTACCTTTGCTTGGCTATTTGGTAAAAAATTTGTGTCCTTGTAATTATAATTATTCAATATTTCCTTGTTTTTAATTTCCAAATCTTTTTTAATTTTGAAATTATTTGATTTCTATCAATTCCAACTACTGCATGAAGATTCGTATGGTAACTATCATAGTGTCGCTTAAGTGTGTATGCAGTAATCTTTTTTAATTTTTGTTTGCATACAAGGCATTCAGCGTCCTTAAATATATTTAAAAAAAATAAAAAATTCTTTTCCCATTCAATATTCCACATATTGGCTTGTTTTATTATATTTAAGTATAGTAATAACAAAAGCATTCATAAAAATGTTTACTTGTAACGGTTTTTGAAAATATTCACCGTGTATCATTTCATAAAGCGTCACAGACCTTTCTTGTTGAATGCTGGCATGCAACTAAATTGAATTGTTTTTGTTTTGTGTTTACTGAGTGCTTTTGCTGAGAAAATTCGTACTGCATGTGTATAAGTGAGAATAACACATTGCCCGCAAGGGCATGTTTGGCCGCCTATGTTCTAAGACGATCTAGCTATGTCCATCCGTCTGTTGTTTGTTGGCACGATAGCGTCCACAAAAAAATATATTGAGATGAAATTTTCCCAAAATATATTTCATTGATCAGAAATGTTTGGTCAACGATTTCACATAGCCCCCATACAAATGTACCCCCCGGAATATTGTATAAAGTGGTTCAAACATTCATTCGATGTTTATGAAGCAGATACCACAAAATTTCCCATAGGTCAGTTTTTTGACTGAAATAATAATTCTGAATTATGGCCGACATAGGACTATAATTAGCCCTACCCCCATATAAGGTCCCCTTTAGAAAATTACTAAAAATCTAATCTACTGGCTTAAAAATGCCAATATAGCGAATATAAAACCTCTCTATAAATTTTATGTAGATAGGTTCATAATTGACCGTACCCCCTATATAAGATCCCCTTTAAAAAATGACTTTAACGCTCATTACTGGGCTAAAAAACAATTAAAGCGATGGAATTCGATATAAACATGACTTGTAGGAACCAAAATCGTTCTACAATTGACCCTACCCCCATAAGGCTCCTTCAGAAAATGACTTTAAAACTCAGATCTATGTTTAATGAGTATGAATTAACATCTCTCTACAAAAATTTTGAGAAGATCGGTCCATAATTGTTCCTACCCCCTATTTAAGGTCCCCATCAGAAAATTGCTTTAATGCTCATTGATGGCTTAAAAATGCGAGTACAGCGATGAAATTCGACTCTGATAAGTTCTATAGGAACCGAAATTTCTCTACCAATTCCTATGAAGATCAGTCCTTAATAACACCACCCCATATAATACAATTTGACATAAACTAATTTTGAGCTAAAATCTCTCTACCATGTTTTATGATTTTAATGCTCATTACTGGCTTAAATATACAAGTATATCTATGAAATTTTAATTAAATAATGTCAACGACATGTACATGTACAGTCTGAACGGAACCATTGAAATCTTTAGAAAATAAATTTCTAGTTTAAATTTTTGTCTTTGATCAACAAGAAGATTTAAAAATTTCGAACAAAAAACAAGTTGTTCGTCGAAAATTAATTATAAATTTGTTTAATTTGTATAAAAACATCCAAATTTTAGGAAAATCCAAAATCAAATAAAACTTTATATCCCAAATTTGAGTATAAATCCCTACATCTGGCAACACCACTAAAATAAAGTAGAACTTTAAAACGGCAATAACATAAGACATACATTTAATATGGCAATACTTTTAGTACAAACTTACTTGTTAGTCGAGTCACAAACCGATAATGAATTCTAGTACATATGCTGTAAATTATGTTATACAATTTTAAAATAAAGTTAACACTACCAGTGTTGCCAGAAAAAAACTGTTAGATAATTCAAATTTTTCAAAGGTAGATATATATTGGCAATGAAAAAAAATTGCAAAATGTATTAACTAAATAAATAATTTCTTGAGATTATTATGTATTTAATTTCGATTGGGGTAGCGAAGCAAACCGGGTATTAGCTAGTTATTAATAAATTTATTATTTTTAGTCGGGAAAGAAACTCCACAAACAATTATTGAAATCCCACAATTTGGTAACACTGTATACTACAACATTATGTAAAGTAAAGAATACTAAGTTCACACGAACAGTTAATTAATCCGGTCTCTGAATTACAATATCCAATGAACCTGTTTCCACGACAAATAAAATAATAGATTTTCTATATATTTGTATGCTGATCAATATGCATTAAAAATTAGAGATGACAGTCGGTCTTTCTTAATTAGTAGGTAATTCAAATTGCAATTCACAACTGAAATTTAGTAAGCGAATCATGTAATTCTATTCGTAATTGGGGATTGAATGATGAATGAGAGTGTGAATGACGATTAATTGTATCGTAAGGACGGGTATGAATTACGTGCAGCTTGCGTAATTCACAGCTGAAATGTGTGAGAAAAGATCGTAGTTAAGAATTGAATAAAGAATGAGAGCGTGAATGGCGAATAATGGCATAATTTGAATGAGATTTACACTTTTTCTCAAATTCTTAGATAAATTAATAAATAATTTTCTATAATAAAAACGAACGTTTTTTTCTAAATTTCCAAACAATTTAATTATAATTTTGTCTTCCTTAATACATTAAGTAGAATATTAAATAATACATATGAGTTAAATCGTATAAATATTTTGTTTTTGATCAAATAACAATGACTATTTACAACAGGAGATACCAAACACAAATAAGACTTAAGACTAAATTTAAACATAGAACCAATCTCTAGGAACATTTTTCAACAATTGATTGGCCAATTTGCCGAATTCCATGGCCAATTTCTTTTGCAATTGAGACTGCATAGCTTCTAAAACAATGCGACCGTTGTCACGCAAGAACAAGTTGGTGGCTTCAACTGTAAGTAAATTAAATAAAATTAAATATATATATATTTTTTTAATATTTCACTTAAATAAAAACTAAGAAAACTTACGTAAAATGCGATTATTATTAAAAGCATTTGAAATCATCATATTGACTTTGTCCACATTGATGACAATGCTGAGAGAATCAACGTGCAAATAGGTGGCACCGTTCTTTTCATTTGTAGACACTTTGCCAGTCAAATCTGCCACACAACCCTCTGCAAATTAGAAAAAAAACAGAATTTTAATAAAAACAACATTTTTTAATTGTCTTTTATGATGACTTACCAAATACAGCATGGAAATCACCACCACCAGAGGCGGGTATGATCAACAAAACACCAGAACTAGTATATTTGGCTTCAATTTTCAATTTTGGCAAAAGAATTTTGGCCTCGAAAGGTTCACCATTCTCACTGAGTTTCATGGATTTAACTTGGAAATTACTGGCACCAAAGACTTCCATATTCTTCAATGTAATTTTATAACCTTGTGGTCCATCGGTCAGCTGCAGTGCCAATGTGTTCATTTTGAAAGGTTCTACTGAAGGTAACTGCAAATAATTAAATTATAAAATATTTATTAAAACAAAATTATCTTTACAAACATTGAGTTTTTGTTTTTTTTTTTTTTTTGTTAAATCATTTTCGTAAATTGATGTTAATAACCATGTTGCAAAATTGTTTTGTGTGCACGAAAAAAAACTTAAAAACTGCATTTTGTTCATGTAAGTAATTACTTTTTTTATTTTGAAAAAGTCATACATGTTCAAAATTATGTATTTTCACATGTTTTTTGATGGTTAAATGTTTAAATTGCCTATGACTAAGGCATTTTTATTCATTAAAGTTTATTGAACTTTTATAATGTTGTAAAATAATAAAAACAAATAAAACTTAACTCTACTTTTAGTTTTAAATTAAGAAGTTTTTATTGTTGTAAATTTTAATGACTTTAGTAATTATAAAATGTTAGTACTGTTGGACAATAGACCAGATATATCGGTTAAGAACTCAATGTAACAGAATTACGTAAAGTTTTTTGGTTATAACATCAACTATTTGGAGTATATAAACAATAAGATATAAAAACAGAAATAGGTCAAAAATTTCAAAAGTTATTACAAAAGAAAAAAATTAATACTGTTTAGAAAATATTCTAATAAAGAATATCATTTGGGGTATAGTCATAAATGGGAATTCCTTCAGACGGAATTAATGTCTAGCTGCTTAACACCTGCCTTGAAGGCTTTATTTCTCACAAATCTGGGTAGAACAATCAATCACTCACCCTGAATTCTTCTATGAAGAACTCAGGTGGCAATCTTTGTACATGGCTGTGCCGGTACATGTACAAGCACTATCGAGCTATATTATCCTTTGCCATGAAAGTCCTGTTGCGAAATGACAGGCAGCATGGGATCAATCCCAATGCATACCTTGACAAGGAAAAAGCAATCACAATCTAAAGTCAATAGCTAGGGCGACCCCAACATAAGGTGAAATTAATCTTCCGGTATAATGCCATGAAAGAATGGTTTATCTGGAAAGCAATGCATTCCTTAATCTCTTTAAGCCCTTGAAACCACACCGCAAAAGCACCTAGAGATCTATTGGGCAGTCCGAAATACCCTGCTAATAAATCAGAATCCCTTTTTATGTGATAAAGGAAGTAGGAACTTCCAAGGTTAATTCAAACCCAATAATTGTCATGACAAGTTAAGTGGTGGATTCAAACCAAGCATGAAACAATATTCATCCTTTTGAGAAGACAACAACACTAGAGAACTTTACTGAAGTAATTAATAGACTTTTCCGATCATTCACAAACTTACATCAGTTCCATTCTCTGACCATAAGAAACGATCTACGAAAAATTCTCCAAGCGAAGTAAGAGATACTCAACGGGTTTAGGAATTCAGTAAGGTTGCTCTATCACATCACCCACAAATATATATTGAGATGGCAACAGCACTGGAGAGAGAATCCAGACATATATAGCATATGATACATCAGTCCTTTAACCAACAATATCTTCTGAATTTGGGTTTAAACCACAGCCACTAGGTAGATCCCAAAGGAACCTCAATCAACAGACCAGCCATAACAAAGCCCTGCGAAAACTGGCCATTCGTAGTAGCATATTATTTGGCTTTGGTTCGACCTTATGCCAAATTATTCCAAGGAAAGGCCGAGGATACATTTGACATCACCAGCTTATAGTCCCGGCAGACTAGAGGTATTGGTAGCACCTCTTTTCGCCGGGATATTGCAATAACTCCAAGATGGGGGCATGTTACCTTGGTGAAATGCTCCCTTCAGACGGCATTTAAAAGCTTTATCAAGCAAATTTGAATTTTGGGGACTTTGTAGAATTCGAAATCCTTACTGTTATGCATTTCATAGTAAATATATCTGAAGTTTAATAAAATCGAAAAATGTTAACCCATAAACTGTAAAGATCAAAACCAGGACAAATTGATATCAGATCAAAAATATATTTGACTGAGTGTTATTCAAATATGTAGTCATGTAAATTTTTACTATGAACAAAGTTATCTAGTGAATCTCCAAAGACGTACATACATATACATAGATACATATAAGCAAGATACATATCTCTGAATAACTTATTGTTCATTAATGATATTGGCTATATGACACCTTTAACGCGGCATTAAAGTCACACACATAGATAATAGGAAATTATATAATTTTTAGCAAGTTTTTTCCTATTTCTCTTTTATTCGATTTTATTTCCTTTTTGTTTACAGCGTACAACAACTTATTGTTGCATCAGTGAATGTGGCAAACTAAAAATTATATTTCTATGTTTTTGCCACTAACTCACTGACTGATTAAACTCATTTTACAAAACTGCATTTTAATGCATTTGATTTTTATTTTTTGTTTTTGCGAAAACAAGACTGTATGAGTGTAGTTTCAATTTTTCCACAAAAAAATTTTCTTAACAGTAAACATTTTCGTAATCGTTTACATGTCAATTTCCAGAAAATACATTGAAAAAGACTTTCAACAGAAAATTAAATGTAATGGAAAATTATTGAAAAATATTTGCAAATACAAGTCTTTCAAATAGAAAAAGTTCAAGTGTGAATTATTGAACAAAATTATTTGCAGGTCATTATATTAATAAAATAGTTCAAATTTTATTGCTTTAATTATATATTGTTACTATATTTGAATAATAATAAATAAATATTTTCCAAGTACTACAATTATACATACACACATATGCATGTACATTAGAGTGCTCCAAGCTTGTATGAAGGAAAAAAATTATCCTACAGGCCGCCCACCCCTAGAATTCTATGGGTTATAAAAATAAGTCGTGCAAAAAATTGGGTCATAGGATTACGTTAACTGGTACCGCAACGGCTCTGAAGTTTGAAGATACATTTTCAAGGGGAAAATATGCAATTTTTTCAGTTTTCACAAAAGTTTTGTCATTAAATAATTTGTTTTGTATTTTATTGTCAAAGAATCGTAATGTACACAGAATTAGCGTTACAAAAAGATAAAAAAAATTGGTTGAAAAATTTAAAAGTTATTAAAAATTCCCCAGGCCATTATCGTGTCTCAGAGCACTTGAATTCGAAATGTGGTAAAAAAATAAACATATTTTCAAAATATTCTAATAAAACATTTGTATTACTTAAAATACATCTGTAGTTACTTGAATATGAGTTTTTGTTCTTATAGAATAACGTAAACCTGTTCTCAGCTATGGTCGAAAAATTTTGATATTTTTAACGGTCGTTTCAAAATTCAAATTTTCGTTTTTTTGATACTTTGTTAAACAAATTTCAATATTTTTGGGAGAACTCGTAGGGATTTTTGGACAACAGATTAGGGAATGAAACAGTAAAAAAATTAGGTCAATACCTCTTATAGTTTGCCTGTACCTGCAATTTGAATTTAGCGGATTTCGAAAAAAAACCATTTTTATGTAATATTTTGCAAAATTAGCATTTTTATTATATATAAATGAAACCTTTTGTAAATTTATTAGTCCACATATTTCTAAATAAAAATCAAGAGGTATTGACCTAATTTTTTTACTGTAGTCCTATTGACCTAATTTTTTGCTCGACTTATTTTTATAATCCGTAGAACAATTTTAGGGGCGGGGACGGGCAAAATTCGAAACTTAGTTTTTTTGGAGCACTCTAATGTACATACATATATAATTTTTTGTTGATTTGCGAAAATCATTAATATTGAATAAAATTTGTGTTAAAATGTTCAATTTTTTTTTTTGCATTGACCTTTTGAAGATGAGGAAAAAGTAAACATAAACAAAAAACATTCAAAATTTTTAATATCGATATTTTAATATTTTCAAGTGCTACATATATATAGTTATACTGGTTAAGCATAAAAAATATCAATAAAAGTTGGAAAGAGCATTAAAATTGGCTAATTATATGTTTTCGGCTAAAACAAATTCCCACAGAAAATTATTTTAATTTATATATATGGAAATGTATGTAGTTTAAATATGTTCTTTTATTAGAGTAGATTTTTGAATCCTGTATTTTGGACGCTTTATTGTTTTCACAAGACAGAAATGAATATATACATGTGGGTTTAAATATCTTACAACGTTGAAAGATCAGTCAATATACTGACGATGAAATATTGTTAGCAAGTGCCAGCCTATCTTGAGAAACTTTTTTTGAGAAATTTTTGTGTGAGAGAGAAAAAGACAAAAATATCATTATTATTTTCACTATTTCTAACATAAAAAATCAAAAGTTTCCCAGTGTGGACTGCCACCAAATTGTCAGTTCAGACGGTTGTAAGAAAACCTTACAATTTCATTGATGTTCATCAGTTCACACTGCTGTAACATTGTTGTATGACAAAAGTTGACAGATCTTATTTTAGATACATATGCTTTTTTAATGTACCGTATTAGCACAACTGACAATACAAATTGTCGGACAATTAACTGACAATGGCAACGTAATGTGTTTATACGATTGTGAGATGTCTGTCAATAATATTAATATCTGACAAGGTATGTTAGATTAAAAAAGCAAACTACAAATAGGCGGACAAAAAATTGTGGGCGTGGCATCTCTCATATCAATTATAAAATGGTTAATATCTATATAATATTATTTAATTATAAAATAGCAAAACCCACCTCGATCTCAGGTATACCGCGTGCCAAATAAGGTTTTAAGTGTTCTAAAGAGCCCATAAAACATTTTAATAGCTCGGGATCATCTCGTCTACATTGTTTAATGTACTCAGCTAAAAGTGAAAAAAATAAATATACGTTATGAATAAACAATTTAAAAATTAACAAAGATTTAAAAATTGTAAACAGAATTTAACAACATTTAACACTTTTATTCTTAATTAACAACAATTTGAAATATATGTATGTTAGTATGTATTACTAATACAAATAAAACGATCATTAGACAATAATAAATTTAAAAATTTAATCATCTTTCTTTTAAACATCACTTTAAGACACCTTGATTGTCTGAGATACGTAAATATTTTAATAATTGGTTTTTGCCAAAAATTAAAAAAAAACGTAAACGTTTTCCATCAAACAGGTTTGTAGTTATGGACCTAACTTTTAAAAATTTTAAATTCAGCTTCCGTATTCATTTATTAATGGCCAATATGGAGTAGTTTTTTGTTTCTTTCTTTGTGATTTAGACCAAATACATTATTCTTATTTTGTATCTTTTATTTTTTGTTTTTCAAAAAGTTCACTGAGTCCACAATCTGTTATTTTTTCCAAATATACACACATACTTAAAGTTAATGAAACCTTCATCTTGAAATTAGTTGTAAATATATGCATACATTTTGCAAAAACGTTTTGTTTTAAAATTAATATTATTATATTAAAATAGCAAATAGGAAATAATAAAAAAAAAAAACTTAAAATGTTATATTCGACTATGCTGAATCTTATATACCCTCTATCAAACTATGTACTATATAAATTTTAGTAGGTGGACCTTAATTTATATTTATTATCTTATTATTATCTACCACGATTTATACATTTATCAGATATATGCAAGAATCTTTTTTTTTAAATATACTTCGATATTAATATGAACATAAGGGACATTTTTGGAATAGGTATCTTCCTAGACTTTTTGGTTTTCATAATTTTTCTTCTCTTTACCCCAATTTTAAAACTAGTTATGATCGTTATAGTAATTTATAGGTAGTAGTATCAATAATGAACCTATATTGAGAAAATTTGGTAAAGATATTTATATACCTACACTGAAAATAATATACACGAAAAATGTTGTACATTGTACGAAATGCTTCGTGGTTTCGCACCACGAAATTCTTACGTAATATATACGAAATTGTACGAAATATTTTAGTAAAATGCAAAATAATTTTATATAATTTTAGAAAAAAAATTGTTCATTTTACGATTTTTTTAAAGACAAATATTAATTATTGTAAATTTAGAAAAAGATTGCGAATTAAAAAAACAAATTTTTTATGTTTTTTTAAATTAAATTTTACAGGAAATTAGGCAGCTAATTTCCTGTAAATTAAAAATTACGTTTAATTTAACTCCCTTAAAATTACGAAAATAACAAAAAAATTTGTAACAAAATAATTTTTTTGTAGAATCAAAAATAATTTTTGTATATTACTAAATAATCTTGTTACGAAAAAAATTCGTTACTTTCGTTAAATATTACATGCCTTAACGAAATTATTTTTGTAAAAGAAAAACAAGTTTCTTAATATATACGAAAAAAGATATTACGACAGGTTTTCGTACTTTCGTAAAATTAGGAAAGGGGTTGATTAAACAATATTTCGTATTATACACGAAATTTTCGTATATATTACGAAAAAAGTAGTTACGAAATTTTTTTCGTAAAGTTAAGCATGGATTATTTTCAGTGTATGACACTTGACAATTGCTATAATCTGTCGAAATGTGTATTGTGTAGAAGAGAAGGGATGGGATAGTTTAAACGCATTATGTAATGACACCATCATACATTGAGAGAAAATACTTATGGAAAATTTTACAAACTATCAAGTCGCATCTTTTTCGATGTTGGATATAAAAACCAGTATGGATTTGACAAATTAATGTAAAGTGACTTTAAAATTAACATCTTTGGTTAATGAATGGATGAATCATGGAAGGGTATTTCCTTTTTAATAATTAATATATTGGACGGCTAAGGTGAACTAAATAAAAATCAAATAAATTTTTTATTTGGTCTACGTAAATATATCTTTAGAAAACTTTAGAGGGTTATCTGTATTATCCACATGACTGAAGCTTAAAATATACTCTCAATGTGGCCAACTTTATAAAACGTCAGATCATTGGTGAGTCTAAAAACACACACACACACTCACATCTCTACATCACAAAATTACTCGAGCAAATTAAGAATGGTAAATTTTATATCAAGTTGGTGTAGGTCAAGTTTTAAAAAAAACTTTAATGTCGGTGTAAACCACCGACCGACTTCAAAAACATCAGCTGCTTTGTGTAAAAAATTTTGTTTAATCTTTGTATTGGTACGTTTTGGAAGTCATCTTATTTCTACATATCAATATTTAAACATAATGACATTCAAGAAATTATATTATTTAAATTTTACTACATTTATCTTATTCTATATAAAAAAATAAAATGCACGAATCTATTATTAAAACTTTACGGTACAAAGTTTTTTTTAAGTTGTACATTTACAGCTTCACTATTGTTTTAATTTTAAAATTAATATATTATTTGACCTTGACTTTGTATCTTATTTTAATGACTTTGAACTCTATATTTATATTTAGTATTTAATTTGTTTTTTTTTTTTATTTGCCGGCCGTTGTTTTGTTATACAACAATTATATTTAAGTTCAGCAAATACAGTTATGCAGTTTTGATTTTTTCAAGTCCAAAAGTCTCATCTTATAACCAGTTTAAAAATAAAATCAAATAAAATTTGTTTGTTTTAATTCCACCAAAGTCATTAAAAAACGTAAATAAACTTCCGCGTATTTGTTTGGTAAATAGATTTAAATTTTTTTTGTAATAACGATGACAAGAAGAAAATGTTGTGAAAACAAAAATAAAGTACTATTAATGACCAAAATAAATAGTAAAAACGTTTAAACTTATAGAAAACTTCTAACAGCTTGATTACAATTGGAACTACAATCGACAAACGTAATTGTTTTGATATCTAAAAAAAGTTGTGTTTAATTTTGACTTAAATACCCCGGATTAGTCAATTGACAAATCTATTTATCTTATTAAAAAAAGTTTTTTGACGTAAAAAAGAATTATTGAAATTTATTTTTTGTAAACAAATAAAGAAAATCGTTGCCACACATGTAGTAGGGGAAATTATATTTAGGAAATTAGAAATAAAAAATGTGTATAACTTTTAAATTATTCATTTAAAATTGTGTGCACTAACGATATTTTTATAAAAACGGTCCAGCTCATAAACCGACCACACCAAACCCAACAAGTTCTTGATGAATTTTATCCTAATACCATGGTTTATTGGCGTTAAACCCCAAAATAACACCTCTTGTAGTTGTTTACGTTAAATTTTTTCATTTTTATTATTTTCTTTGCTATTAGAATTTTATGTTGATTAATATTTTAATTTAGTTTGAAAAATATTTTCCATTTTATATTTTTAAATTGAAAAAAATAAATAGTAAACAAAAAACTCAGATTTATAAAGTAAATACGGTAGCATATAAAATAATAAATCGCTTAAACGTCAGAAGTTTAATATGGCTACGAAGAGAGAAAACGGTTATACCTTTATTTTTTCTACTATGTTACTCCATTTTTATATTTCTATATTTTATTTTTTTAAAAACTTTGCAGAATTTAAAATTAATAAACTTACGTATTTCTTTATTTTGTTGAGCAAGTATCACTTGGAAAACAGCTAAACAGAATACAAACTTCCACATTTTGATTTGAATCACTTTTTTTGATTTATTAAAAAAAATTTATCACAGAAATTAATATCCTTTTTGTTTTTTCGCTTTTTATTTTTATTATTTATTATTTATTTTAATATTTTTTTAATATATTTTAATTTTATTTAAATTCTTATTTCTTCCTTCACGTCCGTTTGCATTGAGTTGAGATTTAAATCTGTCTTAAAGTTTCCACATCGTCGAAATATAAATAAATTAAAACTTTAAACAAAAAATTCAAAATGTTCAACTAAACAACAGCAGCAATATCAACAACAACTACTTAAACAGCGTGTTTTAAAGCTTTTAACAACAAAAACAAAACAAAAGTGGCAACAATCAAGCTTTGGATTGAATGAACAACAAACACACTTCAAAAAGCGTATTCGTCAGAAAAGTGTGCAAAACTCGCATAAAAATTTCATACGAATCTCAAACAACAACTTGGTCTAAATTTATTTGTTTATAGACAGAATGTTTTTTTAATTGTTTTGTTTGTTGTTTTTCTTTGAGGTGATGATGGTGAGTTTTATTTTGTAAAAATAATGTTTTATTAGTAAATTTCCATACGAATATTTTGGAAATGTTTATACGAAAAAAAATGTTAATTAATAATTGTAATAATATGTTTTTAATTTATATGTAATAGTGTTTCTTAATAGTTAATACATAATTTGGTAAAATTTTCTGCAAATTTACATTCTTTGTAACAACTCCTAAGTGGATTGTATTGTATTAGATCCAGCCTGCAGTCTTTAAAAATCTAATCTTGGATATGACTTAATTGCAAAGTAAACAGTTTCTCTTGGTGGATAGAGCAGGACCGTCTCTTCTTTTTCCTTGTTATACCCTACACCACTTCAGTGGGGAGGGTATATTGGGTTTGTGCTGATGTTTGTAACATACAAAAATATTTGTCCTATACCAACCTTAAAGTATACCAATCGGCTTAGAATCATTTTCTGAGTCGATTAAGCTATGTCCGTCCTTCCGTCCTTCCGTCCGTCTGGCTGGCTGTCCATGTAAACATTGTGCGCAAGGTACAGGCCGCAATTTTCAAGATAATTGGATGAAATTTGGCACACACGCTTCTCGGTCCATTATTTCGACTAGCCCCCATACAACCGTACTCCCGAAATATGGCCTTTTGGCTTATAATTAATTTAAATGATCCATTATGTTAACAAAAGTCGACAAAACTTAGTTTTATAGAACTTTAAATGACACTACCGATTTTTGTAATGATCGGGCTTCACTTGACCCTATTCCCCATACAAACTCCCCTTCAGAAAATGACTTAAAGGTCAAAATTCACTTACAAACACTAATAACACTTTTAAATTCTACATAAATAATATTGAAGAAGACTTAATTCCCCCTACCAACAATTTTAAGGATAGCCCTCTTAAAAAAATCTCTTTTTTTTGCCAAAAAAAAAGTAAAAATATTCCGAAATAAAGTTAAAAAAATAAACCAAATGCTTTATTTTTTTAAATAATCCCCATTTTTAACATACATACTTGTTTTTGTATCTGCGTCAGTATTCATCGTTTTGGGAACCATGTAGACTTGCATGTCAGTCTAGGACCGCTTGTCCTGTCATTCCGACCATTCTGGTGGATACTGTATATGAAAAAATCGACAGGTGGTTTGTTTGAAACGTCGTTGCAGATATCAAGAGCAGATCCCGTTCTGGATAGCGCATTTGCTTGTTTATTTCCATAATATTAGTGTCTAATGAAGGGACTTAAACCCTGACCCAACCCTAACGTGTGTTTTCTTTTTTTTTTGAATAGAGTATTACAATGTACGTCGAAGAAGTATATAACTTTTTCGTGAGCGTTAAAAAATTTTCGCGGCAAATGCTCTAAAGTTTTCATTATTTACTTTTTAATAAGTTTTAAAAAATTTTTTTATACAAAGTTGGAATTTTGATATAAACATGTGCCATTGTTTGAATATCAACATTTATACTTTTAAAAAGCAAGGATAAGGGCTGCTGTTAATCCTTCTTTCACTCTAGTGAAACTTGTAGAATATTCTTTTAAAATTCATTAAAATCCGAATTAGCACGTATGTTTTTTGCACAAAAATGACCCAGGAAAAAGTGTTTTTTTGTTAATAGATCTCTTCTGGCTATTACGTTATGATAGGGTCTAATTTTAGTTATTACCCTAATGCAGAATCTATGTCCCGATTTCACTGCAAACATCTTAAGATAGGTGCAGTAGGCATCCATTGTCTTCCTGAGTCTGTGTTTAATGTTAAGAATGCATGATACGATGATCCCTATATATTGTTTGATAATTTTGAATTTTTCAGTTCTTTACCCGCTGCATGTTAAATCCTGTAGTCATGGAAATAAGTTTCCATTTTATCCGGAACATCTTACAGGAGTTTAGTAGGCGAACGTTCCTCTCCTGACATTGTGTTACATCTTAATTTGGATCTACGATAATTGTTTGATAAGGGAATTTCGCAGTTCTTTAACCAATGCAGTTTAAAACTTGGAATCTTCGCCTTTTTTGTGAATAGTAGCAGTCTTGATTAAATTTAATATTAGACTACTGTTTGTGACTCAGGTATGGAGTAGCACCAAAGCGTTGGACTTATATCACTTTTCTTTTTAATGAACATTTCTGGGTACCAGTATCACAAAAAAAATCTGTTTAAACAATACATTTGTTGTCTAGTTAGCAACATTGAGCCAAAGTAGTTAAAAAACAACTCCAACCTGTGTTAAGCTTTATTCTACTTGTTTGCTAATATACTCCTGGAGATCCAGATTTGTAAGTGCTTCTTGAATTTTTGAAGGTTTTAAAAAAGTGTTTTATAACTCCCGACAACCGCATTCCTTTCCAAAACGATCAATGCTGCACGCTTGATGATTGGTTGATAGGTAAAATGAGCCATCTGGTCTTTGCCTAATATGCGACGTTAGATTTAAATACCTCGATATTAATTAGCCCCGTTACCGAGAGTTCACTATCTTAGAAGTCAATGGCGCTCCGAATTACAATATCAGAGGGGATTTTTGTTACACACAAAAAAGGGGGATTTTTTATAATGGTATTTATACCCTACAACGTTTGTGATGATGTTTCTAACATACAAAAATATTGGTCCAATACCCACCTTAAAGTATACCGATCGATTCAGAATCATTTTTTGAGTCGATTAAGACATGTCCGTCTGTCTGTCCGGCTGGCTGTCCATGTAAACCTTGTGCGCAATTATTTCACCTAGCCCCCATACAACCGTACCTCCCGATTTGAACTTTTTATGCCATAATTACGTCAAATATTCTGCTATCTCTCTAAAAATTGGCACAAATAAGTTTTATACTAGTATAAATGACCCGTATGGATCGTCCCTTATTTGACCCTAGCCCCCATACAAACCCCCCTTCAAAAAATGTCTTAAACGTCTAAAATTGACTTGTAACCATTTGTATCGCAATGAAACTCAACAAAACTAACTTTTATTTAGAAATATATCTTTTTTCCAAATTTACCGAGGATCGGCCCATATTTGACCTATATAAAGCCTCATTTAGAAATTTTAGTTTTTTATTAATAAATTTCTTAGATATTTTGGAATTATGGTAATATTCAACATAAAAGTTTCTTTATAAAAAATAAAAATTTTATAAAAAGTAAAAATTTTAAAAATATACTCATGGTGTAGGGTATTATATGGTCTGTCATGCCCGACTATACTTTCCTACTTGTTTTTTATATACAAAAGTAGAAAAAACTAAAATATTCAGAGAAAATTTTAAAATTTCAATAATTTTGCAAATACTTTAAGGCAGTTAAATTGTCAGAAAAAGTTCCAATTTTTATTAAGAGAAAAGTAAATCCCCACAACCTATATATGATCTGCAAATGTAAGATTTCCAGAAAGTTTGCAACCAATAATTCAAGGTCGAAGGTAGTGTCTATGTATTTCGCACATTATAACTAAACAAAACCCATCGATGTTTACATTTTGTCTGAAAACCCAACTATGAAACAATCAATGAAATCTGTCATCAATTACATATTTAAATTGACAGAGTGTCTTTAGTAGTGACTACCGCCTCACTAAACAATGGCCAATTGTTTTTATTGTTGGTTAGTTATTTTCTTTATAAAATTGTTAGACAAATATTGACTGTTTTCAAGAATACAATTAAATTGCAATATTCAGTCACAAGAGTATTTAAACTTTACATTGTTTAATAAATGTTTTTATTTTGTATTGTAAAATTTGTAAACAACATTTCCGCCCCCAAACAATTAAATCTATTGTATTCACCTTGTTGTGCGCATCAGTACAGATTGATGACGATGACAAAGCGAATAGATTTAAATGATTTCAGTGAAACAAAGTCCATACCAATGATCTACAGAAATTAACAAAATCGCAAAAAAAAATACAATTACAAATTGTTAAAGAAGTTTAACTATTAGCAGCTTCTAATTGTAATTAGATGTGCAGAGTTCAAATATTTAATAGTTGTTTATTAAAATCATAAAGAATAATTAAAATGTAAAAAATTAATAAAATTGTCTGGAGATTTAATTTTGGCAATTTATTAAATTTTGTTGTTTAAAATAAAATTTATATTGCCGCACGAAATTTTATAATTAAATACATATGTTTATTTTTAGAATTTAAAGATCTTGTTTTGGTTTAAATAAAAATAATTTTTTATTTCACAATATGGTAATTAAGTAAATTAAAAAATTACATAAACGCAAAAACCCCCTTTAATTCATGCAAATTTTTAAATTTTCGACATCTAACCCTTATCTATTTTTTTACATTGGTCGGTAAGAAATAAATATTTCACTACCGTTGTCTACGGCATGACCAATGTATCATTTGAGTAGTTTTCTGAAATGTACTTGATATGGGTTTTAACCGTTTTCAATAAATAGTCTTTGGGCCAAAAAGGCATATGATCACAATTATAACAAATAGCGAACAGCCAGCTAGAAATGGCTTAATAATTATAAGCCAATTGATGAAATTTTTATACCCCCTACCACCATATATGTAGGTTATATAAATAAAAGTTTGCCATTCCCTACCCCCCAAAAACTGAAAATTTTTCATAATAAATATACAAATCAGGAAAAAAGAAAAAAATAAAATAAGTGGAAAAACAAAAGGTCCGCCAAACACTCGAGCTGGATCCGCGGCTGTTTGAGACTTAAAAAAGTGTAGATATTCTGGGTTCTTATAAAATTTATCTAGAGATCAATTATGTTCAAATCCATAGTCGATCCATAATTTCCATATTCTTGGAAATAGATCGTTGTTGTATTAACTCCCTCCGAACTATCGGTATCACCACAATATATGTTGTAGATATAAATATAATTCCAATATAAAGCATATTGCTAATATAGACCTGTATCGGTCCTTAATTGGTCATAGGGTTCACATCATAGTTAAAACATTAAAATTCACATAAACAAGGAATCCAAAATATGCAATGCATGTTTTTTGTAGTAGATCGTATGGACTATAGTCAGGTTAGGTTGATAGGTGGACGTATACTACATCAAATCCGCAGAAATACACCTAGGCCACTATAGGGTCTGTTGTGTGCTTCTTTTCATGAAAGAAAAAATTAATCTTTTAATGTTCAGAAACTCTGTTTCCTGGACTTAATTTCTAAGAATTTTCCAATCAGTCTTTGTAAGGAAAGTTATTTTCGAAATGGCATTACTCCCAAGATACTTGAATATAACTTCGACGAATGTCTGACAGAGGCAAATAAAGTTTTCCAGAGTTTTCTTCTCCATATGGGCGCTGTTAAATGGATCCTACTATCTATAATGATTCAGAATTTTATATATACTTTATATGTATGGTCGAATAAAATTATAGAAATTACAAACTGTTCTTCATAAATATTGAATAAAGTTTAATTAAATCTAATGCTATTTTTCAAAAAAATATATAATTTTTTTATAAATTTTATTTAAACAATTGTTTTATCGACAATATTGTGGTATTTCCTTGAATTCATTACACTGCATCATACACTTTTAAATTGACGTAATATAACTTGAACATTGAGATAAATTATTTACTTAAGGGTTAAAACCTTTGAAATATAAAAGTTATGTTATTTGCCAATTATCAATGTTACATCACTTTATAAAGGGTAATTAGTTTTTTAATAAATTTTTTTATCCATTTGTCTTTCACCAGAATATAAACAAATTTGTAAAATGACTTAAATAATTTTTGATTAAATGAAATTTTATTGCAAAATTTAACTTTATAAATAAAAAAATATGTTTCATGCATGCAAAGTGTGTACAGATTTCCAATTATTATAATTTTTTATATTTTTTAAAATTTTTGCTATATTTTGGAAAAAAAAACAAGTTTTTGAAAAAATTATAATTTGACATCGCAAGCAAAAATTCAAACAAGGAAATATGCAAACAAGCAGAAAAAATCAAAACTAAAATATAGTTCTTAATCCAAAAAAACTAGATTTTAATGCATTTTACACGTTTTTAGTATAAATTAAAATAATTTTTTAGCATGTATTTAAATTTTTTGAATAATAACTGGCAGTCAGTAAATGAAAAATAAAGAAGCGTTAAAGAAATTAATGAAACAGGAATATTTCAAAATGAAACTTAAAAGATAAACAAAAAAACTTTAGACTTGCCAACGAAATGCTTTATCAACCGGTATAATTAAATTAAACTAGCAATGAAGTTTTATTTAGTTTTTTTTTGTTCTTTGCCATAATACTTTAATACTTTAAATAATTCAATTTTTTGCTTGTAAATTATTTTTTTTATTGTTTACATTTAATTACAACACTAAGAACGAAATGATGATTGTGATTTTGTTAATGAACTTACATTTGCTTCTGCGAATTCTTAAAAAAACGTATTTAAACAAAAAAAAAAAAAAAAACCAATGGATACAAGAAAATAACAATGTAATAAAAAATCTACAACTATCAAAACAACAATGGAAGAAACATAGGGGTCATTAAAGCATGACCACTATTTGATACCCTACCTTCAGAATCAAATGTACATACATATGTAGAAACACTAAAACATTTTATTGATAAAGGTAATATTGAAAGTATTGCTATACAGTTTTAATGTTAATAAGGATTGTAATAGTTAGATCAATATTTTTGGGAGAACTCACAGGGATTTATGGACAACAGATTAGGGAATAAAACAGTAAAAGAAATAGGTCAATAAAACTTAAAGTTTGCCTGTACCAGTAATTTGAATTCAGCGGATTTCGAGAAAAACCCATTTTTACGTAATATTTTGCAAAATTAGCCTTTTAATTATATTGTTGTGTATTTTAAATGGAACCATTTATAAATTTATTAGTCCACATATTTCTAAATAAAAATCAAGAGTTTCATGCAATTTGGACGCCATTAACCCATAAACTTTAAAGGCCAAAGGTCAAATTTCGTAATATTTGCAATTTTTTATGGAAACTAATCGAAATTGTTTCTATTTTTAGGTAGATTATCATAAAACTTAAGAAATTTATTTATTAACAACCGATATTTACAATAAAAGTGAAAAAATAGTAACCCTTAAACGGCCTTGGGGTCAAAATGACCCCGATGTTTTGGATACATGCCAATTTGGACATATTTCAATAAAACCCGTTTGCAATCCCATTATTTCAGCAAATTGATAAAAAAAACAATTGGGTATTATTCGAAACTTAGTTTACAGCACTCTACTGTCCATTCCACATTCTCTACATTCGTTTGAACCGGAATCAGGCTTGCTGTTTTTGAGGGGATTTCTCGTATTTCTCTCATCAAGGATTTTTGTGGTTCATTTTAATAATTTTCAAAAATCTACGCTTAATCGCTTAAAAACAAATCTTATATCTTTTTTTTCCATAATTTGTTATTAAAGCCTCAAAAAATATAATATTTCCTGCAATAAGTTTAAAATATGCGATAGACTAAATCCATGTATACGACCAGATGAGATCCGTATACCCCTACATTCATCGTGTTTCATATACATTTAACACCAAGTTATTTCCACCGCTTAGTCCTACTGTTACAGTTTGGCAACGGCACCGAACATATCCCGATATATAGATTTCACCATACATATGTTTTTTAACCAGTTAATTGTCCCGACAATAAACTGTGTTTGCAGTTTTCCCGGTATTGCAAACACACCAAGAGGGAATAAAGAGTGATATATTGTACATATGTTCACATTAAGGTGACCATGTATTCTATTAACGAAAACCTTTTTTCTCCGGTAATTTTGCAAAAACTTCAGATCCCTACTAGCGATTGAAAATCTTGACCTCAGAATAATTTGCGAAAAATAAAATATTGCGGAATTTTTGTGATGCATTTCAAAAAGATTGCCTAAAAAATGTTTTTGAACATAGTGTACTCAGATCAAGATTTTCAATCGCTGGTAGGGAACCAAGGACCTTTTCAAAACAACATTGCTTATTTTTCTAGTGTCTGGTACACTAATACGCATCGATTGAGAAGTATTCCTACAAAAAAGTGGTCCACGGACATCCTAATCTACAAATATACTATATATCTATCTAACAATAAAAATCTTTAGGTCCTAAGATCATGTATTAACTATTCGACTTTAGCCAAGAAAATTAAACAGAATTTATTACTAGTTTTTTTTTCCATCATATCAATTGCACCAAACGAAATTTTATATTAAAGAATTATACATTTTTTAAACGTCCTAGAAACGTTTGTTGACTTATTGAACTCTTTGATTTTGCATTATATAACAATTTACCGGTTATTTTTTTTAGTTCACAAAATATAAGTAACCTTCAAAAATAACTAGTAAAATTGCAATGAATATAACAAGAAAAGTTAAGAATTACAGAGTCCAATACGTTGTGAATGAAATAATATATGGACCATTCACTCTTTTGATCTAAATAATTGAAACATTGACCATGAACGGATGATTTTTGTGCTAAAGGAAATAATAACAACAGTAAAGAAAAAAACAATTAAATGTAAAAATTGTACCGTTCCTTTTTAAGTGGTCATAACTGTAAACAAATTTAAACTGTAATCCCTAAAATAGGCTACACATTTAAAAATATCGAATTAACAAACAAAAGACTATAGGAAATATTAAGTTTTATTAATTGCGCTTTGTGTTAACAGTTCAAAGAAATAATATCAATATTCATATCACAACTTTTTACAATCCATTTCAAATGACTTTTTTCGGCAGTTTCGCACATTTAAAGATTAATGACTTCTTAACATGTATCAATCATAACGACTGACGATCAGTTTGTCTGTCAATATTGTTACCTTAAATTTTTTGTTTTCCAACTTTGTTTTGTTTTCTAAAATGTGGTTCTTCAAGTGACAAAGGATTATTTTCTTTAGAATTTGACTAAAATCTGTTCACAAATTAATATTCATGGAATGTTTTCGTAAATAATACACAAATAAACAAAATTAAATAGTATTGAGTTATAAAATCGTATCACAAGTACATATTTTACACAAAAACAAGATAATTAAACGTTTATTTTGGAATGATTTCTTAGAGAAAGCAGGTATTTGAAAATATTAAATTTTTCATGAAAAAATGGTTGTTTTGAAACCACCTAGGAAAAAATTTACATTGAAAAGTAACGGGTTAAAATTATAATAAAACCTCTTTTCACTATTTCGTAATACAAATTAAAATTTTATCTTCTAACATGGAGGCAAGTACATCCACTCTCGCTTACAAATAATGAGTGAAAGAAGTACTTGTACTCATCTATTTATCTATCTATCTATCTATCTATCTATCTATCTATCTATCTATCTATCTATCTATCTATCTATCTATCTATCTATCTATCTATCTATCTATCTATCTATCTATCTATCTATCTATCTATCTATCTATCTATCTATCTATCTATCTATCTATCTATCTATCTATCTATCTATCTATCTATCTATCTATCTATCTATCTATCTATCTATCTATCTATTGCAATTAATTAATTGCAATCAATTAATAAATGTGAATAATTTCCCTCTCAGATCTGCCTGTTCTTTTCCAGAATCTAAAATTATCGTTAATGCTTCATTTAATACTTACTCCAGAAGATCCACTTAATATTATCCTAATCCTACATACAATGTTGTTTGTGAAAAAAAAACGTTTAATCATCAGTGTAATAGTATTTATTAATTGGTTAAACTGTCATTATATTAAAATAAGAATAAAATCTTTTTATTGTATTTATCAAAAACAATTTGTAGTATGGAAAATTTCTTTTTACATCAGCAAAATAATTAACACTTTTAATTGCAAGTAACAAAAATAGTATAAAAATGATGACGATGCTAATGATATAGTTGATAATGATGGCGATGATGAAGATTAAAACACCTTTAGGGTAGAAGGTTGGTGCCCTGATTGTTAAAATGACATTGAAATTCACGTGCAAACATAAAATCAACCAAACAGCAAGAAAATATAAAGAAAATTGTAAACATGACATCAAGCAAACATGAAACTATAAATGTACATACATGCATACTTATTGGCGATTTAGTGTCAACTGACTTAACTTAAAAATTCGATTTAAATGAAATTTGCAGTATTTTTAGTAAAGAGTAAATAAATAGCTATATAAACACCATTGTACAGTTTTTGCTTGTGCCAATAAGTTCTTGAGCTGAAAATTTGTACTTCCATTTGAACTTCTATTATTGGTGCAAAATTTAATACAAATAGATTTTTTGAGTTGAGTCACTTGATACGAAATTACTAATATACATATAAATAGAATATTTATCCATTACAAACCGGTACAATGAAGATCAAAATCGTTTGAACTTAAAACTTTAATATGAATAATTACCTATACAGGGATTATTCAGAAGGATAAAAGAACATGGACACTTATGGAACTTAGACATCAGTTTTCAATGATGGATCTCGTTAAAAATGGAAGGCCATTTTTTATGCATCATTATGCATAACAAATATGACAGATTTTTTTGCAATTACAAGGATGAAGAATTGGTTTAGTGGAAATGAGACTAAGTTTCTTAATGAACATTAAAATGTATCCTACACTGTACCTACATAATATTTGCACTTGCATATGAATAAATTCCTATACACATTTAACCAAAGTCTTTTTTAATGATTACAGTCGTATGATATCCTAGAAATGTATGTTTAAAGTGTCTGTATGTCGAAGAACATATTTAAACATGCGTGTTCTTTGTTTGAATGTAAGCAAGTAATTTGCAAAAATTATACATCTTTACATACAGCGAATCAATTAAGTAATTTGCCTATGTAAAATTTTATAAATTTTAAGAAAAAACTTTATGTGAACAATTATTTTTAGCAAAATAAAGCAATTTGTTTGTTGTATTTTTGAAAGAATATCTTATATTTTAATTTTAAACCATAAAAAGTAAAATCGTTATATTAATTAACGAGATCTTTGATAAAATGTGAACGTATTGTTAATTTTTTGGGTCAATAAAGTATTTTGCTTTTTTATTTTTTTTTGTAATTTTTTGTAATTTTTTTAACATTGCTGCATTATGTTATAAAATTTAATATTTTTATTCCTCCTATATATTAGAATAACAATTTTTAAATATTTTAGTAGTGGAACGACTAAATTTGGACATTTCTTAACCGATTTATTATCCTATATACCTATCAGAATTTATCAATATTTGACTTAACATGAAATCTATCGTTTCTTTCATTAAATTTTGAAAATAATTAGTAATTTTGAATTGGATACATGATATATTAGATAAGCAATGGATTTGGAGCTAGAACAAATGTTTTGTGAGGTATAAATCTATATATTATAACAAAAATGATCTGTGTTTTTGGTCATTTTGTATTGATAAACAAAAACTACATTACGGAAACTTCATCTATTTGGGGAGTATTGTGTAAATTTTATTTGGAATTGTATAATATTGATTCTTATTCAATAAATCTAACACTAAGTACCATCATAGCCACTCTAAGTATTGGTACATCACCATGTACCTTTACTACCAAATTATGTCAAGTACGGTAGATTTATGCTTCTATTAGTAACTAATTTCAAAAGAGTGGAATGCAATTATTAAAATTACCTTTGCTTCCGTCTATACTATATAGTTTGGTTTTTATTTTTTTTGTAAAAAAATCCAAGCTTATTCGTTAATTGTGTGCTAATACTCATGTAGATAAAGGATCATGAAACGTATTTCTTTATATAGTTAATACGATATTTAACGCATTTTAAATTATATACAGGAATATTTAGTATTTCAATCCCTTCATGAAACTTAGTTTCTAAATCGTTTTTATGACTAAAAAGACTTTATTTGGCAATATGTAATATGTAGTTTTATTGCGATAAAAAGAAATAAGGTATATTGGGCCCATAATGTACATGAATCATTTGAGGGGGGAGAATCTTAAATAATATCGAAAATATAAAAAAAAAATGTATATAAATGTAGTATAACATCAGCTATGCGGTCTTTCTTTTTCAAAATTTAATCGTTATACTATTTTTTCAATATATGTATATATATATATATATATATATATATATATATATATATATATATATATATATATATATATATATATATAATATATATATATATATATATATATATATATATAATATATATATATATATATATATATATATATATATATATATATATATATATATATATATATTATAATATATATATATATATACATTAATATATATATATATATATATATATATATATATATATATATGTATATATATATATATATATATATATATATATATATATAATTATATATATATATATATATATATATATATATAATATATATATATATAATATATATATATACATATATATATATATATACATAATATATATATATATATATATATATATATAAATTTGAATAATGCGATAAAATCGCTTACTCGGTTTTCAAGTTATTCGCATTGACAGATGTGCCCCTATGGCGCATGATCCCCCTTCTATCCTACTCGAATTCCTAAATAATATACCAACAGCTTATTTTGTGTGAGTAAATAAACTACTTCTAAAAATTTTATAAAAATTGGCTAAATGTGTTTGAATAAAATTAATTTTCCCGTTTTTCCCTTTTTGGTACTTTTTCCCGCAGTGAAATAGCAAAAATTTTATTACAATAAATATTAGTCCGTAATTTAATAGGAATAATTCAATATTAATTAATCTTTTTTGTTAAGTTTTGTGAAATAAACAATAAATATCTGATTTATTATATATAAAATATGTACATGAGGATGACTTAAGAAAAATTGAAAGGAATAAAACTAAAGCCAACATATCTAAGTATCCGAACCAAGAAAAAAATTAAGAATATGTATTGTGGTTTTAATTTGAGGCCGCCTCAAAAAAAAGTGGCGTATGGTCCCACTTTATTCCACTTTTGGTACTTTTTCTTCCTTCAAATGAAAATCTATGTATGTTCCTTAATATGAACTAAAAACACATGATTATTAAACATACACAGTCCTTATTAAATAAGATTCTTTTAGGGACAACTTTTAGTACTTTTTATCTCATAAATTGTACTTTTTTAATTTTCTAAAATATTCAACCTAGGAACATTAATTTTAACATACATGGTCTTGACTGAATAATGTTCTGTAAGTGGGAACTGTTTGGAACTTTTGTATTCTTCAAATGGTACCCTTTATTTATATTTTTACGATATTGAACAAGCACCCAGGGTATGCTAGTTTGATCATAATAGCAGAATTAGACATTAAAGCTTGCCAAATCTTATAAATGTTTCATAAATAAAAAAAAGCTTGTTGATTTCTTTATTACGCTCCTCATAGCGTTAATGAAGACACGCATCGGATTTTATTTTTCTTTCATTCTTAAACTTTTTCTTTTAATTTTTGTTTTTAGTTACTTTTTGTTTCATTCATTCATTCATTTAGTCATTCATTTGTGTGCATTTTGTTGTTTCTTTGTCTTTTTGTTTACCTTTTCACAAGACGATAATGACGTTGCTAATGATGGTTATGATGAAGATGGTCTTGGTAATGATTTTGATGATAATGAAGAATGTATAAGTAGTTTACAGAAAAATAAACAACAAAAAAATGTATAAACTATTTCTTTAGTGTATTTTAAACCTGGTTAAAATGCTCTACCCATGAAGATTTCAATTCATTTCCAAAGTGAATCGCGTGAAAGTTGTACCTCGGACTGTCTCTTACAAGAATAAAAACTTCTGTTGAGAATAAAAGAAATAAATAAAATTAATAAAAAAATAACTACTTTAACTTAAAAAAACTGTGCTTGAAAAAAATTCAAATTAAAAATTCCAAAAAGGTTCTGCTTTAAAACATTAAAAACCAACGCAAACCACTTCAAATCGTGCCGTGACCTAATTTCGTATTTTAAAGTGAAATTGTTGGAATTTCTTTAGAAAAAAACGAGTAAAAAAATTAATAAAAACAAAAAGACTTATTGAAAGATTTACATATTTATTCAATACATTACTTTCGCTGTGCCATCATCATCTATCCAACAGCTTGAGGGCTTTCCAAGCAGGTGTTAACAAATAATTGTGTTTTGAGTTTGGTGCTAATTAGAGAGTTTTATTGAAAAAAATATTGATCAGAAAACAAACTTTTACTTTCATCTTTAGTTAAAAATAAATCATAATTTCAAATTAAAATGTTTAAAATAGTTCTGGTTGTTCTTACGTCATTACTATATGGATCATCATGGGCACAACAGCGTAAGTTTTAAAATTAATAGAAAAAATATTGTTTCATGTGATTATTAATGAAGTTTTTAACAATAACCGGTTATGTAAATAAACATTTCTGATTTGATAATTGGGATCGGTGTAGACTAATAATTTTCATTGACATATTTAAGATTATCAAATGCAGGTTATATCGGTTTAAAAATGTTAAATGCCTCGAACTTTTGAAAATGTTTTACTTATGATATATTCTTAAGAACATACCTACTTATACATAAGTTTGTATGTCATTTAAAATATTTGACACAGCAATGGATTTTCCTTACCCGATTTTGATAAAGTTTTTTTATTCCACGGATTAAATTAATGTAATAACTACCTACTAAATACTATTGGAAATTTCTTTTATAAACTGAAACCTCTGATGGAATTTTTAACTAGTTACGATTGATTTGTATCCGATTGACAGTTTTATTGGTGGAAATGGCGACCTGGAAAGCGATGGAACTGCTACTCATTATATCGATTCAAGGACGGTTGTGATAATTTATGTCGAAAGTCGAGCTGCTTTCATAGCATATTAACGCCTGATTGTAGAAATGCTTTTAGGAACATTATGAGACAATTTGCATTAGACTGTGTTGAGTGCCGGGGTACTGGGCATGGTAATGAGGTTGGGGACGAACTAGCTAGATTAGGTTTGAACTTTGATAAATGTTGGTGGCAGGGAAAGGAAGGTAAAAATGGGTAAAAAGTATCTTCCTTGCAGAGATCCTAGCGATCTGGGGCGGAACTGCTAAGTATCATATAGTTGACAGGAACAGGAAGGTAAAACCACACATCTGTCACTGTTTTAGGTTGATATTCAAAAGAATCCGTTACATCATTAACCAACCCTTTGTCAGGACTACACCACTCGCCATATGTATGGTACTAAATACTAATTTATTATAATGATAGAGCCACTGCAAAATCTCCCCAAGTTGTAGAATGGATTATGATCAACACTTTGTCGGGACCACATCACTATCTACATTGTTGAAATACAAATGCATTATAATGATAGAGCCTGTATCAGTAGAAAATCTTGCCAAGTTGTGATATAACTTTGTTGTCATGGAATTAAATTTTCTAACATTTAGGGTAGGGTTTCTCCCTCACACATGAGTCTAAACGTTTCATCCGTTTCCATCCCTTTTAAACGAAAAGCTCTTTTAATAAATATTCAAAGCAGATCCCGTTATAGCAAACTCACCGGCTGTTTATTAGCTTTGTAGCTGTGTATTAGCTTTGTGGTAGCTTTCTTAAGATATTTTTTTAATATTTTGTTTAGTAGTTATTAGAGTATTCAAACGATTAATCGTCGATCGGTTAATCGATTAGTTTTTGAGGATTAATCGTTCGAATAAATGAAAATTGTCAAATTTCAAATAACGAATAAACCGAATAATTTATATCAATTAACCGATTAAGAAAAACTCACTATTTAGCAGTAAAATTACTATATATTTTCTACATAATTGAATATTTTTATTATAAATTTTCTTTTTTTTTTCTTAATTTCTTAATAATTTTTCTATAATAAAGAAAATTTATTTGATGATTTTTGAAAAGAAATCATGGAAATAGTTATATAGCCTTTATTTCTACAACCAGTTTTTTGGGAACATTGTTGTGTTCTTAAGTATTTCCAATAAGTTCTTCAGCAACAGTTATAGTTGAACTAGTGTTTAAGGAAACGTATGAATTCTAGAACTCGTTGAAAATCTTAAAAACAGTAATTTCTTTATATAGAAAAGCATTTCACATAAACAGGAATGGTTTATAATATTTGAGAAGAACTAAACATAGAATTAAAGTGAAAGAAGTGAAAATGATAATTTTGTTTACAAACCATGCAAAAGTTATTTTCAAACATGCGTACAGTAAACTGTGGACCATTAGTATTAACTCTGTGTACTCAGTTTTTCATAATAGGCTCTTTAAAGGACTTTAAAGTTTAAAAGACAACCGATTTCAAAAAAAACCCTATTTTTTATGGAAAATTCAATTTTGAGCAAAAATTCTCAAATCGCATAGTCGATATCAAATTATAGTGACCTGTTTTATATGACCCAATATGTTCTTAATCATTTTGTAACGGGTTTCGATAACCCCGCCCCTGGTATGAATATAATATGCAAAAAAACCAAAAAATCCCATTTTTGGGATTTTTAAAATCTTTTTTAGGAATTCCGGGATTTCTAATAAGAAAATTCGAAATTTTTATTTAATTTTATATTTTGAGTAAAAAAATCTACCTAACTGTAAAATTTCATCAAGAAATATTCATAAACAAAATTTTTATTGCAATTTGAAAAATTTGTATCTTTTTTAAAAAAACTTTTTTAGGAATTTCGGGATTTCTAATAAGAAAATTCTAAATTTTTATTTAATTTTATATTTTGAGTAAAAAATCTACCTAACTGTAAAATTTCATCAAGAAATATTCATAAATAAAATTTTTATTGCAATTTGAAAAATTTGTATCTTTGCAAAAACTGAATAAAAAATTTAATTTTTTTAAAGTATTCCGCAAATTATTTAATTTTCAAAAATTATATACAGTTTTTAAAAATAGACTTTTTTAAGTGACAAATTAATTAGGGAAAACTCAACATCTTTTAGAAAATTTACCTAGTACTATTATTTTCATACATACATTTGTTAGGCATGTTTTACTACTTACTATAACATGCCTACCTAATGTTTTTTAAGTGACAAATTAATTAGGGAAAACTCAACATCTTTTAGAGAATTTACCTAGTACTATTATTTTCATCCATACATTTGTTAGGCATGTTTTACTACCTAAATTTTTATGAATTTTTACAGCCACTTTTTACGATTAATCTTTTATTCTTTATCCCTAAAAAAATTAACAAGTATTTATTTTATATAAAAATAGTCCATATCTAAAAGATAAAGTAAATCTTTAAATTCATGAATATTTTCAAATGCTAACGTTTTGTAGCAAATCCAACGTTTCCTTATAGTAGATAAAACAGGATCAGAAGATAGAATCAGATTATTAAAAATATCTTCATTTTGAGACTGCCTAGAACACTTCCTTGAGCTAAACTGATGAATATGCTTAAAGTCTCTATTCCTCGATTCTTGGGGTTCTTCTGTAAGCTCTCCTAAAGGCAGAATATTATGTTCTATGATGACCTTTCCATGACATAATATCTTGTGAACTGTAGGTGTCATTTCTTTCCAGGGATATAATTCCAAAAGTAATTTAGAAACTTTAGAATAATATTGACCTTTTGCAGTAAATCCATATTAATTCCGGTTATTTCGGAAGTAGTTTCAAAATGTTTGAAAAAACGTCTAGCGGTATTACCATCGTTTGTGCTTCCATATCCTGTGAGTGGTTTATCAATATTTAATCCCATCCGCTTTTTAAATTCCTCTTGAATTCTTCGTTTCTCACTGGCTCTCATTTCCATTAACTCCTTATTGTTATTTGCACTTTTGTTTGCATTTTCCGGTATGCTTCTGTACTTTAAATCATATGCTAAATGTAGAAAATGTTCCAGAAATCGTATGCGAGCATGTAGGGGGGATATTCCAAATTGTAATGTTTCCTCATTTATTGACCTTTCCTTGGAAATATTCGAAAATTCTGATATTTTATTACCACATATGTAGCAGTACCAAGTAGATGATGTTCCTGTAATGGCATTTCCAACATTTTTTTCAATCATTGTAAGTTTAAATCATAGGACATGTTAAACGAATAATTTTCTATTTCGGTTGTTATAGGTTTCAAGTTTTTAATTTCTGCTTCAATACGATTTATTAAATCTTGCGTTGTTGTTTTGGATTCCTTTATATACTCAAAGCTTATTGGCCTACAAAAAGCTTTGGATCCTGGAGTCGAGTTCTTCCAAATATCATCGAAACTGGTTGATGGAGAATCGCTGTCAGCATGCTTTCGAATTCTTAATGGAACTAGCGATGCCATAAATACACTTTTATACTCGGAAGATGATTCACCTATGTTGATTTGTTTATATTCCGAGAGTGCTGATAATCCATCACATCCCCACTTACAAATGAGTTGAAGATCACAAGAATTTTTTTTAGTTGGTCTGAAGAAAAGTCAGAAGCAATCCTTAAAGCAGTATTTTCGAGTAGAGTAGAATAAATATATTTTTAATAATCTGATTCTATCTTCTGATCCTGTTTTATCTACTATATATATATTCATGAATTTAAAGATTTACTTTATCTTTTAGATATGGACTACTGTGATACCTATTATTTTACGAAATTATATTATTTTATAAAAAAAAAATAAATAAAGACTATTTTTATATAAAATAAATAAAATTATAAATAAAAGATTAATCGTAAAAAGTGGCTGTAAAAATTCATAAAAATTTAGGTAGTAAAACATGCCTAACAAATGTATGGATGAAAATAATAGTACGAGCTAAATTCTCTAAAAGATTTTGAGTTTTCCCTAATTAATTTGTTACTTAAAAAACATTAGGTAAGCATGTTATATATCAATGGAATTCTCGGAATACTTTAAAAAAAATTAAAAAATGTTTTTATTCAGTTTTTGCGAAGATACAAATTTTTTTAAATTGCAATTAAAATTTTATTTATGAATATTTTTTAATGAAATTTTACAGTTTTTTTACTCAAAATCCAAAATTAAATAATATATCACTGTAACTTGATATCGACTATGCGATTTGAGAATTTTTGCTCAAAATTGAATTTTCCATAAAAATAGGGTTTTTTGGATGGACCTGGTCCCCTCGGTATCAAAAATTTTTAGGTTTTGTTTCATTTATCGTATTTTATGTAAAGTCAGCTTTCCAAAAAGTATAATTTCTATATACATCTTCTTAGAAACTTTTTAGATAACTTAAAAAGAAAAATATACTCTTGCACTGCTTGATATTATCACGCAATTTAAAACATGAAAAATTTACATTTACTTAAATTAAATTAGCTTTTTTTCAAAAAAGTCCATAAAATTGCCTCACAAAAGTATACGATATTTTCCTGTATTTCATATTTGATCATATTATACAAAACACAAATTATAGAATCGAATGGTTTTTATTAGAGTATTCAAGCGATTAATCGTCGTTCGGTTAATCGATTAATTTTTGACTGTTAATCGTTCGAATAAATGAAAACTGTCAAACATTGTTGTGTTCTTAAGTATTTCTAATAAGTTTTCAGCAACAGTTATAGTTGATCTAGTGTTCAAAATCTTAAAAACAGAAATGTCTTTATATAGAAAATCATTTCACATAAACAGGAATAATTTCCAGTATTTGTTAAAAAACTAAACAAAGAATTTATGTGAAAGATGTGAAAATAATATTTTTGTTTATAAACCTTGCAAAAGTTATTTTTAAACATGAAAAAATCTATGCGTACATTAAACTGTGGACTCAGTTTTTCATAATCTGCTCTTATGCTCCTGTAATAGGACTTTAAAGTTTAAAAGACATCCAATTTCAAAAGATGGAATTCCAAATTTATGTTAAAAAGTTGGTAATAATATTAATTTCAAATGAAGCTGAGTTGCTCTTTTTTGAAATAATATAATTTATTTCAAATCATCAAGATCATCAAAAAAGAATTGGAAATCTTAAAGAAAATTTGTCACAAAAAAGGAGTTAAAAGTTTTTGAGTCGAAAATGAAAGCCTTTTAAATTTTGTTTCTTTTTCGACAGGTAAATAATATAGATAGAATGTACAGATTCCCAGCTTTCATTTGATACCAATATTAGCATTACATAATAAATATAAATATTTTAAATATTCGTTTGTAGTCTTTTAAACTTTGAAATCCTTTTTTAAGGACATAAAAATCGGAGTACACAATTCCATAGGTGGAATCTATTTTCACATGCTTATCAACTTTTCCATGTGTTAATGCTTTTTTCAAAATTGTTACAGGGTATATATGAAGAAAATTATTGTTAAAAGCAATAACATCTAGTTTGTTTTTATTCGAATAACCGAATATTTTTTAATTATCCGAACCGGCTAACGCAAAACCTCAAATAATTATTTGTCAAATAAACCGAATAAGACAAAAACCCGAATAATTGAATACCCTAGTTTTTGTGCTTTATATTGTTTTAAGGGGTTACTATCAACCGAAACGATATATTTTTGGCAGATTTATTCCACCCTTTTTTGTACCCTTTTTTATGTAATATCATTAAAATGGCGATTTTGGCAAAATTTGTAGCATTTTCTCATTTTATTCAGAGATAAAACGAACATTTGATATTGTGATAGACCCCTTGGAGTATCTGAACCCTGTGGTAACAAATTTCTTCTTTTTGAGAAAATAATTAAAAGTATTCCGGAATAAAGTTAAAAAACAAATCAAATGTGCCGAATCTTAAATACCCTCAACCAGCTGTTTTTTATATTATTAGTTTTGTAATTGATCAAATATTTATTTAAAATAAGTTTTATCACGTTTTTGAATAAAATATTCCAATATTACAATAGCTTAATTCAGCTGCAAATGCAAAATTTAATGAACGTTACAAACACCATTTTCTTTAATATTTTAGTAACGCCCAAAAATATGATTTAGCTTTATAATAGTTGACATTTTGGAATGTTCACACACATATGATAATTGTATGGTAGATACCCTGCCAAGCAATTTTGTAGTCGACTACGAGAAAAAATCATTTCTAGTTTACTTTTACAGACTGACTAAAACTAACTACAATGTAATGCAGAGCTGTCCCGAAATTTTGTATTTGGCAACGTCCGTCTTTAAAATACTAACTACAAGCAATTTTAGTAGACTGACTATAAACGAACAACAATGTAATGCAGAAATGTTCCAGAATTTGGTATCTATTAACATAAACAGCCGACTTTTAAAGACTAGCAACAAGCTAACTAATATATAATGCGGGAGTTCCCAAAAATTATTTGGAGAGCATTTTGTTTCGACATTTTTTCTCATGTTTCTTTATTATTTGGAATTTTTTTTTACATTTTTGTCATTTTCTTGTATACGTTGTGAAATTAGAGTCAGTAAATTTGAAAAATTAATGATGAAAGTTTAAATATTTCAAAACTCGGTCCCTAAATTCTAATTTTGCTGATTAATACTGTAAAATACAATACATCAATAGTTAGCATTACTCATAACATTTTAAAACTTATTTTAGATTTGGATCAATGGGACATGGAAATAATGAACAAATCATTCATAATTTTATGGATACAGGTGTTATAATGAACAAATCATTCATAATTTTATGGATACAGGTGTTATTGTTAGTTCCTCTGCAGAAAACTGATGTGTATTAATTTTAACGAACTAATATCATAACTTATAGTAAAGCGAAATATAATGTAGGCAATTAGTAGCTAAATTTTAAATATATTTAATTAATAGTAGTAGGAATACTATTACTTGACTTTTTAGTAACTAACTGTAAGCTAGTTGAAAAGTCATGGAGAGTCGGACAGTTGACTACTGCGTAGGACATCGCCATGTTAAAATAGTCAGTTGTCTTCATTAAAAATAATCAAAGAATCAACCCAGAATATAAAATTTATGTAAAATTTACTTTAATGCGATATATATATATATATATATATATAATATATATATTATATATAGATATATATATATATATATAAGATATATAATATATATATATATATATATATATATATATAATATATATATATATATATATATATATATATATATATATATATATATATATGGTGATATATATATGGTGGGTACAGAAGATTCGACGTGGCAGAATACAACACTCTTACTTCTTTTTATTTTATTCTGTCAGCATCAAAAGATGTATAAAAACAATATTTCAACATTTTTTTTAAATAATATTGAAAATTTTCATAGATTTTTAAAGATAAGAATTTTAAAGGGCATTTTTCACAGATTTCCATCCTAACAGTATAAAATAAAAACAAGTAAGAGTGCTATATTCGGCTGTGCCGAATCTTATATACCTTTCACCATAGTGTAATTTAAACATATTAGTTTTATAAATTTTAAATTTTTCCCGTCTACATTATTACTAAACTAAAAGAAAAACAAAATGTACAACAACAGCGCTAAACGAAATAAAAAACAAAATTCACAAGGCATATAAAACAACAGACATCTATACTCACATATCGAAAAACACAGAAAAACGAAATAAACAACAACGCAATAAAACCAACCTACATCAAAATATACGAACGGAATTTACAAAAACAAAACAAAAAGAAAATACCCAACTCAATGACGCCAACAGCATCAAACATAAAAAAATACACAGCTGAATAAAACCAAATACATCTACTCACGCACATGTACATCTTTATCCAATTCACAGTGTTGTTGTTGCTTTTTTAACAAAGCATGAAAAAATGTGGCTTTTTTGATGAAATTTTCAGAGGTTGTCTCGGATTTTTGCTCATATCTCCGTTATTTTATACCGATTTTTGCTGATTTTAAATAGCGATCTTCTCGAAAGCATGTCTAACTGAACTATTGAAGATTCGGATGTCGCCGATATCTAGGGACCTCTGAAAACTGATTTCAACAGACAGACATACAGACATGGCTTAATCGACTCCGCTATCTATAAGGATCCAGAATATATATACTTTATAGGGTCGGAAAATTATATTATAGAAATTACAAACGGAATGATAAATTTATATATACCCTTCTCACGAAGGTGAAGGGTATAATAACACAAAATATTTCCCAACCCTTCTTGTTGTCTTGACACCTAATATGACTTTGTTTGATTAGTAAGGTATTTTAAAATATTTTTTGAAAAATGTTCTTTTTAAAATGTTGAAGTACGTTTGATGGGACACAAAATTACGAAATGAAAAACTAAAAACGCAGATTTTTTTCCTTAAATTTTTAGCATCGAACGTATATCATCCGGTTTTTGTCTAGCGATTTTTTTTCTTTTTGTCGGACAGTGTAATATGGATACATATGAAAGGACATCGTGTATATGTATGTAGGTACATACACACAGAGAAAAAAATAGTTCGACATGGTAACAATAACTAAACTAGGTTCACTGTAACAATATATTGTTATAAAAAACAATACAATTATTATTTTTTATTCTATTTAAACAATATTGTTTGTAACTATAAATATTTTCATTTTTATGGCAATTATAACTTTGAGTATGATTCACTGAAAAATAATTATTTATATTATTATGGTAATGAATGATGAAAACATATTATGTTACTAACAGCCATTTAAACCTACAAATAACCATTATATGTTATGTTGCTATATGTTTTATAACTATTCTATATAAATAACCATTATTTGTTGTTCTGAAAAAAATTTTATCCTACGGGCCGCCCCCCTTGAATTGTTCTATGGGTAATAAAAATGAGTCGTGTAAAAAATTAGGTCAATAGGATTACGTTAACTGGTGCCGCAACGGCTCTGAAGTTTGAAGATGCATTTACATGGGATAATATGCCATTTTTTCAGTTTTCACAAAAGATTTGTCATTAAACAATTTGTTTTGCATTTTATTGTCAAAGAATCGTAAAGTTATTAAAAATTCCCCAGGCCATTATCGTGTCTTACAGCACTTGAATTCGAAATGTGATAAGAAAATAAACATATTTTTTAAAATATTCTAATAAAACAATTGTATTACTTAAAATACATCTGTAGTTACTTACGTAAACCTGTTCTCAGCTGTGGTCGAAAAATTTTGATATTTTTAACGGTTTTTGATACTTTGTTAAACAATTTTCAATATATTTGGGAGAACTCATAGGGATTTATGGACAACAGATTAGGGAATAAAATATTAAAAAAATTAGGTCAATACTTCTTATAGTTTGCCTGTACCTGCAATTTGAATTCAGCGGATTTCGAGAAAAACACATTTTTATGTAATATTTTGCAAAATTAGCCTTTTTATTATATTATTGTGTATTTATATGGAACCTTTTGTAAATTTATTAGTCCACATATATAATATATATATATATTATATATATATATATATATAAATATATATATATATATATATATATATATATATATATATATATTATATATTATATATATATATATATATATATATATATATATATAGTATATATATATATATATATATATATATATATATATATACTTTTTATACCCTTGTATAAAAAGTACCATGCAGTCAGTGCCTTTTTATATATTATCATTAAATCAGGATGACGCATGTTTAATTTCAACCAGAAACTAAAAAAATCACATACAGATTTTTATACAATCAGGAAGCTGCATGTCCAATTTTAGGTTCAATATTATAAGAAAGAATTAGTATAAGAACAAAAAAGTACCAAAGTATCCTTTTTCAATTTTCTAAAAGTAACAGTACCAGTGAAGTGCGAAAAAGTACCAAAAAGACCTATTTTATTTAATTTCATTTTCCAGAAAATATTCCAGTTTAAATTTTCATTCACTCAAGTCCCTGATTGCTTAGTTTTATGTCTACCAAAGGGCCCACTTTTATAGATTCTAATTAACTCCACATGCTTAGTTTCATGTTTCTAGGATCAATATTATAAAAAACACAAAAAGTACCTTTTGAAGAACGAAAAAGTACCAAAAAGTGCCCTTTTATAGAATCTCACTTAATCCAGGCTCTAAATGCTTAATTTCATGTTTCTAGGTTCAATATTATAGAAAATTTCTTTTGATGAACGAAAGGTACCAAAAAGTCCCCTTTTATAGATTATCATTTACTCCGGACTCTATATGCTTAATTTCATGTTTCTATTTTAAATTTTTTAGAAAACTCAAAAAGTTCCAGTCTAAGGACGAAAAAGTACCAAAAAGTCCTCTTTTAGAGATTCTCATTTACTCCGGGCTCTTCATGCTTAATTTCACGTTTCTAGGTTCCATATTATACAAAAAAACAAAAAGTACCTTTTGTAGAACGAAAAAGTACCAAAAAATGCCCTTTTATAGATTCTCATTTACTCTCGGGCTCTAAATGCTTAATTTCATGTTTCAAGGTTAAATTTAATAGAAAACTTAAAAAGTACCAGTCGAAGTACGAAAAAGTCCCTTGTTATAGATTCCCATTTACTCCGGATCTACATACTTAATTTCATGCTTCTAGGTTTAATTTTAAAGAAAACTCAAAAAAAAACTGCCTGTGTAGAACGAAAAATTACAGAAAAGTCCCTTTATTATACCCTCACCTTCGTGAGAAGGGTATATATAAGTTTGTCATTCCGTTTGTAATTTCTATAATATAATTTTCCGACCATATAAAGTATATATAATTCTTGATCCTTATAGATAGCGGAGTCGATTAAGCCATGTCCGTCTGTCTGTCTGTTGAAATCAGTTTTTAGAGGTCCCCAGATATTGGCGAGATCCGAATCTTCAATAATTCTATTAGACATGCTTTCGAGAAGATCGCTATTTAAAATCAGTAAAATCGGTCTATAAATAACGGAGATATGAGCAAAAAATCTGAGACAACCTCTGAAAATTTCATCAAAAATTGTTAAAAAAGCAACAACAACACTGTATATAGAAAAAGATGTACACGTGTGTGTGTAGAGATGTATTTGGTTTTATTCAGCTGTGTATTTTTTTGTATGTTTGGAATCCAAACATACAAAAAATACACAGCAAAAAAATATGATTTGCATTTTTTGTTAAAATAAAATAATTTTCCACTTGTTTTGCAAATATATTTTTTAATGAATAGAAAAAAGTATTTAAAACGTTTTCAATTATATGAGAGTAGATTGTGAGTTATTGTACAATAATTTTTATGCGAATAATGTAAGTTTGAAATTAAAAACTAACACAAATTTTTTCCAAGTGCTTTTTAAAACAATTTTTTTTACGATAAACAAAAACAAAATCTACGTCTCGTCAATGTTTACCAGCAATGAATCAGAGGTCGAAGTCGACTGGCTTCGAGTCGGAGCTTAGCCGCCGCCGAACTATATTTAGTTGCTTGAGCCGCCGCCGAAACATTCAGCTTAAATCGACTCAAATTTTTTTAATGTTTTTATTAACTAGACTGTAAGATCAATTATGTTTAAAATACACTATGGTGAAGGTTATATAAGATTCTTCACAGCCGAATATAGCACTCTTACTTGTTTTTAATTTCAATATCAAAGAAATCTCAAAAAGTACCAGATGAGGAATGGAAAAGTACCAAAATATATCACTTGGTACCGTGGTACCAAATAACACCTAATTATCATTTTTAGTGTTTCTAAAACTAAAAATTTTATCTAAATTGGGATCCTTGCGTTTGAATAAATCAAATTTCCCGTTTTTACCCCTTTTGGTACTTTTTTCTACCCATTAACGAAATAAAAATTCTATTCCAAAATGTTGCAACATCGTAGTAGGAGCCGTTTATTTATAAGCCCGTATTTATATGTATAAGTTAATAAAGCAAAATCAATGTTTTAAAAAAAGTACTAAAAATAGGTACAATTTTCACCCCTTAAACACCGAATAACCAAAAAGTACTAAATTTATATTTTTTTCGTCAAGTTATGAAGGAGTCAAAAATATTGTTTGAATATTCACTGGTTTAAAAGATACATGGGGTGCAAAAAAGTACCAAAATACAGTTTTTACCAGTTTATTCCCTAAAGGGGCCGAAATTGAAAAAAGTACCAGACAACTGTCCGCTTATTTTTTAAATGAACGACGATAAGCTTTAAACTATTTTTGTATCTTTTCTAGTGTATGAGATATGAGGTTACCGAATTTACCCGTTCTTACCCTTTTTACCCCTAAACATCCGAATTTCTCCTTAGCTTTAACCGTTTAGGCTGTGTGATGATGAATCAGTCAGTAGTCAGTAACGTTAGAAATTTTATAACCGATTAATTTTTAATTATCCGATTATTAACCGGCTAACGTAAAACCTCAAATAATTATTTGTCGAATAAACCGAATAAGACAAAAACCCGAATAATTGAATACTCTAGTAGTTATACCCTACACCACTATAGTGGGGAGGGTATTATACGTTTGTGCTGATATATGTAACATACAAAAATATTGGTCCAATCCCCACCTTAAAGTATACCGATCGATTCAGAATCATTTTTTGAGTCGATTAAGACATGTCCGTCCGTCCGTCTGTCCGGCTGGCTGGCTGTCCATGTAAACCTTGTGCGCAAGGTACAGGCCGCAATTTTCAAGATAATTTGATGAAATTTGGACCAAGCATGTTTTTTGGCACAAGGACGAAGCCTATTGAAAATGGTTGAAATCGGTCCATTATTTCACCTAGCCCCCATACAACCGTACTTCCCGATTTGAACTTTTTATGCTATAATTACGTCAAATATTCTGCTATCTCTCTAAAAATTGGCACAAATAAGTTTTATATAAGTATAAATGACACTGAAGATTTACGTAAGGATCGGCCTATATTTGACCCTAGCCCCCATACAAACCCCCCTTCAAAAAATGACTTAAACGTCTAAAATGAAGAAAACTAACTGTTATTTAGAAATATATCCTTTTCCCAAATTTACCGAGGATCGGCCCATATTTGACCTATATAAAGACTTTTTAGAAATTTTAGTTTTTTATCAATAAATTTCTTAAATATTTTGGAATTATGGTAATATTCAACATAAAAGTTTCTTTACAAAAAATAAAAATTTTATAATAAGTAAAAATTTTAAAAATATACTCATGGTGTAGGGTATTATATGGTCGGCCATGCCCGACTATACTTTCCTACTTGTTTTTACTATGTGTTCAGGTTTAGCTAGTGACTTGAGGTATTTGATTGTGATACATTTCATTAAAACAGTCTTTTATTCATTACAAAATTGTTCATCTATTAAGATTTCAAGATATTTTGATATTCTAGATATCAAGAGATATCTAAACAATTAAACAACTAAAGTACATATTTTTAAAATATATAAAAATCAGTTCAAACGTGATACATATTATGGTTAAAATAAAAAGCAACAAATTAATCCTATTCTAAAACTTGTTTCTATAAATGTTAACCTATTTGTGTAACATATTCAAGCACGTGCAAAAGTTTTATCTTTAAAACATCAAACGCAAACCAACTTCTACATGCTGATCTAAAAGAAACATATATAAATTTCTCATCATGTTAATGAACTTCATTTAAATGCAATTTGGTCATGTGAATAAAATAATAATATTTGTAGTAATAACAATACCATAATAACAATAATGATACCAATTTATTTGCTGCGTTAAATTTGTAACCATAATTGTCTGGTACGATTTATGGTTCCATTTTTAACGAAAAAAAATTTGTACAAAGACACTGGTGAAATTTTTGTATGAGTTCATTAACCTGAAGTGCAAGAAAGCAACTGCCAATTCAAATAATTATTTTTAGTGTTTTCTTTTTGTTTTTTTGGTATTTAAAGTTAATAATACTTTGTTTTTTTGTTAACGAATTAAAACGCTTATATTTGCTTCAATGAATAATTTGAATGTAATACGTTAAGTTTTACACACATACGAGTGAATTGTTTTCCGTTTAATAAAATGTTTTCAAATCTTACAAGAGTTTCCGTTTTATAACTTAAAAAGGCCTTTTTTGTGCATGTGGGTGCGGTTAAATTGTTTGTCTTATTAATTAAAAATTAATGTAATTTAATCACTTGGCAGAGACGAATATATCATGATTTTCAGATCTCTTTTATTTCTGGACCTCTAATTTTGTTTAAAAGTATCTATGTATGTAGTTTTTGAATAACGTTAGAATTATCTCCAATCAAAGCAGAATGTTGATGTTATCACTTTAAAGTTTATTGCTACCACAATATACGACTTTTAACCCAAAGCCTTGCCATCTTTTGAAAATATTCTGATGAAATTGGGTAGACATGATTAAGAGCCGGTTTCTTTCTACTCAGGTAAACTAAGCTTAACATGCTGTTTAAAGTTGAAACAAATTCAGGAGGGCTTTTACAAATGATTGTGTTTTTCAGTTATGGATTTATGTTCACTTAACTTTGTTAGTATTATCAACATCTCAGTCAAAAACATAAACAATGATAAGCTGTTTTTTAAATATTACTTTGTAAAAAAAGGGATTTTAGAAGAAATTTTAATAAACATTAACAATAATAATAATAATATTGATAAAACAAATCAAAAAATTACTATTTATATAAAATATAAAGTTCTTCTTCCCGATTCATTATTTTATCGTTTTTGTTGATTGTGTTTTCTCATTTATAACTTAGTTTTAATTGGCCAATAACACTCGGTTAAACTAAAATAAGAAGTAACTTTACTGACTACTAAGGGCGGGTTTTACAGATAAAGATAATCTACATTCTTTGTTTAAACCTAGTTTAATATACGTTTCGTGTTTTTCACTTATCAGTAAAGTTACTTATTATCTTAGTTTAACTGAGTGTAATTGGCCAATAAAACTCAAGTTATAAGTGAGAAAACACAATTAACAAAAACAATAATTTCGAAGCACAAAATCTTAATATTTTAAGTAAATTGCAATTTTCTGATTTGTTTTGTTTTATTACTTATTTATTTGAATGTTTATTTAACATTTTTCCAAAATTTTCATTTTACAAAAGTATTGTTTGCAACCGTTCATTGTTTATGTTTTTGAGTGAAAACTTGGCAATACTAACAAAGTTAACTGAGCTTAAATTTAAAACTGAAAAACACAATTATCGGTTAAAGTCCGCCTAAATTTTAATCTAACAGCAAGTTAAGCCTAGTTTAACTGAGGAGTAAGAAACCCGCCCTAAAAAACACAAACATCGACTAAACTATTTTTAAGCAAAGAATGCAGATTATCTTTATCTGAAAAATCCTAGCTAAATATCGAAATGATGCCGGCCAGAAATTTCTTGCTAAACTATCCAAATACAAATACTTTAGCCATAAACTATTCGAATACATCAGCCTATTTTAGCAATAACAACCCTGGACAGTTTATATTCAGACAATGACTACTATTCAATCCAATAACAACCGATTTTGACTACTATTCCGACCCTAAGTTCTTACATATGTATATGGGCGGAAGGGCCAAAAAAGGACCGAAAGTAGTAAAATTTAGTAAAAAAATTCGGTTCTTAGAACACTTATTTGATTCGAATGTCATCGCTGTATTTGTGTATCTAAAATTTCATCGATATTTTCGTATCGTATCGTTTTGAATAAGACATACTTAAATATTTAATAAGGGAACCTGAAAGTAATCTTAACGATTTGTATCGCAGTATTCTGAATTTGTTTGTGAATACGAGTGGTAGGTTCGGTAATGGACCCATCGTAATAAATTTTTTGTAGAGATATTTTTGTTTATATACATAAAACTTGTCAAAATTCATCAGTGGGTACGATTTTGGATCATATAAAACTTGTTTATAGACTTGTAGAAAGATTTACGTTCCTATTAAAGTTGCTTATGTCGTTATATTTATTTTCCTAAGGGGACCTTTTATGGGGGTAAAGTTAATCATTAACCGATCCTCTTAAAATTTGGTAGACCAATTTTGGTTTATGACGAATTCCAACTCTGTAATGGTACTTTAGTATTTTTAAGACAGAAAAGAGGTTTGATGTAGTTTTCTAAAAGGAACCTTATATGGGGGGTAGGGTATATGGTTTATGATGAATTTCATCGCTGTATTAATATTCTTAAAGCCGGCTTTACACGATCACACAAGTAATATGATCTGTCAAAATTTTGTGTACAAGAGTACGGATGGGATCGTCTAAACGCAATATGTAATGAAACCATCACACATTGAGAGAGAATACAGATGGAAAATTTCTCTCTTCATTTTTTGAAATGATTCAAAAAAAAAAAAGCCGGTCTCATTAGATCAGGGATGTATTTTTATGTAAACACATATAAAAAAGTGAAACAGCTGTTTCCATCTGACTTTCTATTTGTTTTATACCAATCGTGTAAACACAAACAATATAAATCATACGACTTTTATTCTCTTTTTTGTTATACGGATGGAATTTCATTTTACTTTTTCATTAGATTTGTCGTACGTAAAGTGTGATCGTCTGAAGGGCCCTTAAGCAAGTAATTAAAATCTTTTTCTAAAGAGTACCTTATATGTGGGCAGGGGTGTTCAGGTCAATCCTCTTTTTAGGCCGATCCGCTTTTAATTTAATATATGAAACTTATTTATGTAGAATCTCATCGATATAGTGGTACTTTTATTTATGACTGTTAAAGATATTTCTAGGAGGTCCACTTGTATGTGGGCTATGCGAAAACGTGGGACGATATTGCCTATTTTCAATTTTAAACAAACATAATCTATAAGAAATATTTGTGATAAAATCTACCAACTCTTTAGCCTTTTTCCGTTTGGATTTCATCGTGCTTTCAACATACAGCAAATATGGCTAGATCGTCTTAGAACATAATAAGGATTAGGCAGACTAGGCAAAATGTCATTTGGACAATGTCAATGGGCAAAATCGGTTCACATCGGGAAAAGTTATGAATCAAAATTTGAAACAACCTCGAAAAAATAGGCATTTTTTACACATTCTGATGTAATTTTCTCGAAAACTATGCAAGATAATTCCATAAAAATCAGCACATATTCGTTTCCACACAAGAGCTTAATCTTTGCGTAAAATCGCCAGAATCGGTCCACAATTTCCCATACAAAAGTACAAATTCCCGAAAATTTTGTTTTTTTTTTAATAACTTCCGTCGTAATGTCGATATCTTTACAAAATTTTATAAATTAAAATTTTATGACAATAGAATTTATTCAGAGGAAAAATGGTCATAGCTCCCATACAAGGTCCCCTAACGAAAATCACTTAAACGCGCATAATTCATTACTAAATTAAGATATCGATATAAAATTTGGTACAAGTATTGCTCTTATATACAGAAATATTACAATGAAAGCTTTTTTGGATCGGTCCATAATTGGTCATAGCTCCCATACAAGGTCCCCTCCCGAAAATCAGTTAACCCGCATAACTCATTACTAAATTGAGATATCGTTATAAAATTTGGTACAAGTATTGCTCTTATACATAAATCGGTCCATATTTGGTCATAGCTCCCACACAAGGTCCCTCTTAGTAAAACACACATACAAGGTTCCCTTCCGAAAATCAGAAAAAACGCACATAACTCATAACCAAATATTAATATTCATACATTTATCAAAAATATTGCTCCTATATTCACTATAAAATTGTTATACCATCGGTCCATATTTGGTCATAGCTCTCATACTAGGTCCAGAAAATCACTTAGATTCACAATATTTAATACCAAGTAATGATATAGATACAGAATTCTGAAATTTTGTCTTTATATACATAACTCCCATACAAAGTCCTTTTACGAAAATCTCTTAAACGCACATTACTTATTACCAAATTAAGCTATTGATACATAATTTGACAAAAATATTAGATTTGTATACTTTTATTTTTCCTATATTAGGTCCTGCCCCTAAAAGCATATGTATGCCCCAAAGAGCATTATCAATATGTGCTGAACAAAATTTTGTGTAGAACATAATTATATATGTATTTGTATTTTGAAAATCTCTAAATCTTTCACACACATACATGCAAATTACTAAATTTATAATGTTCAATAAATCTTGGAATTGTAATAGATTTAACTTTTTTTTTTTTATATTAAAGACATGAGAAAACTTAAGTATTTCTACAAATATTTGATCAATTAGAAAAGTAATAACATAAAAGTAGCTGGTGGAGGGTATTTAAGATTCGGCACAGCCGAATATAGCACTCTAACTTGTTTTTATATATATTTGATGTTTGCCTTTCATCATTGGTTTTGGGGCATACATATGCACATATGCGTAAATAAAATTTTTATTTTACAAAATTATTAACAAAATTTATTTATAAAATTGTAATAGGCATTATTTGTAATTAAAAATTTTTTTAACTATTTAAGTGCAAAATAAAATTAGTTTTATGAGTTTAATTTTTAGTACTAAAATGAATGTTTTGCCATTAATTATTTCAATATTTATTTCAAATTTCAGCCTATTACATTCAACAGTGCCCGGGCGATGAACAATTTATAAACGAATGTTTACGTGACAGTGGTAATAAATTGGTGCATTATCTGAGACAAGGCATACCTGAATTAGAAATTTATGAGGTGCGTTTTGCAAAAACAACATAAAACGTGTGAAACATGTTTATTCATAGCTTATAAAAAATATTAAGTATTGTATTGTTTTTTTATTACTACAATTTAGTTAAAGTAATTTAATGGTTGAACATTTTTTATTTAGATTGAACCTGTTGATATAGATGAAATTGGCATTGTATTGGGCAGCGGACCCGATGGCTATCGTGCTGTATTCCGTAATATTCAGGCATTTGGTGTTAGTAATATAACGGTGACAAATGTGCGGTGAGTAATGGGAAGAATTTTATGGTACTTTTTTGCATTTCAAAAGTTGAATTTTCAATCAAACCAAGTTCTAGACAAATTTTAAATTTACAATTAATTTTTTTCTCCAATTTATTAACTATTAAAAAAATCATTTTCTTAATCTCTCAAAATAAACTTTGTGCTTTTCTTTGTTTACAATTTAAAATCCTTTGACAATTTATTATCATGATATTTAGAATTTATTTTTGCTAAATTAACAATAATTTAATTATAAATAAACAAATAAATTAACAATAAATAAAATAAATTGTATTAAATAATATGAATATTAATTCTAAGTAATACAAATCTTGCCAAGTCATTCCATTCTGACTGTTTGTCTGTCTGTCTGTCAGTCAATCTATCGGTTATCCCATCTCTTCTCCGTAATTGTAGTTGTTGTCATTGAAGTTTCTATTATTTTCTTTAAAAATGACTTGGTAATTTTAATAGTTGTCTATCTGAAAACAAAATATTTATTGAATTAACTTGTTTTTGTTCTTAACCTTGATATCATTTAATCTTCTTAAACAAAAATTGCATAGAATTACAAATAAGTATCGCAGCATGTGGAGTATGACAATGGAAAATTTTAAAAATCATGCAACAAGATCATAGTTATTAATAGTTTCAATTACAAATTTAATAGTTTTCAGAAATTTTCTATTAACCTTGCTAGAAAATGGCCAATAAAATAAAAATCACTTATGCAAGAAGTATAAACTGCGGTTTTTTAAATTTCTGGGTTAATTTTCTTAACAATTGATAAATTTTATACAAATTTTGCTTCTGAATATATATTTTTTTTAATTTGCAACATATTTCATCCAATATTATAACTTTATTTATATGTGCAAAATTTCAAAAACGTTTAAAATGACACGTACGTACATTATTTTGTGGCAAATAGTTTTCGGCAACAACTTCAATGGACCACAAATATATTATAAACCTACCAAACTTGTTACTTGAAAAAATAAAATCGATGTATTTTTTTATACGTCTATAAAGTTATTCAATATATGTGCATATGTATGTACATATCGCTAATTTACTACAAGACTGGCATATATTCGGAGTTTTGAATTGAGGGCTACAAAACATAGCCACATATTGATAAAAGATATGACATATCATGGGCCTAACCCGAATATTTCTCAGAATGATTTATCTATATGTAAAACATACAAACATCTGCCTTTATCCTATGATCCTTACATTTTAATGAAGTGTACCTTTTATGGAAGATATGGGAAATTATGGACCTTATATTTATTATATTTATGTCAAATTTGATCCCGAAATATGTATGTTTATTTTCGGAAGAGGTTTCATATGAGAGCTATAATTAATTATTGACAGAATCAGAAAAAGTTCACAGAATGTCTTACAAATACACAACATATATTTATGTCGAATCTCATACAGGAATCCTGTTTTGTCAGTGACATATGTGTGTATAAGTAATTTTTGGAAGTGGTGCTTATATGGGAGCTACCATTAATTGTAAACCGATACATATCTATTTTAGAGTGATAGCGAGTTGAGGAAGTTATAAACGGAACTATACCTTGATGGTGGTGGAGGGAATAAAAAGTAAAATTTCATTAAACATTCAAAGTCATATTTCTTAAAACCATTTTTTGTTTTCGAGTTATACCAGTCTGGTAGTAAATGAGCGATATGTATGTACTTTTCTTACCGCAAAATTTGTGTTTAAACGTTTTTGGAGACATAACTAAAATCCGACATAGAACAATTTGACTATTGCATGACATAGAAAAACGCATTAACTAGTTTGATCAACAAACATCTTGGCCGTTTGTCTCTTTCTTGAATAAATAAAATTTAAATCAGAACAGAAATTACAGTAGCAATTACAAGAATTGCTGTAATGTAGGACTTTAATAGTTGTACAATCAATTATACTTAAATGTACATATGTATGAGTCCAAAATATATTTATTGATAAAACTTGGTATACTATTTACAATCGTTAACCAAGTCTTTAATACAACTTACATTTTTGCACTCCATTAACAACTCCATTAGTGCTAGCAAATATAGATACTAGATGATATAGTTTTCCGGTTATACTAATTTTATTATTTATTTTAAATGATCAATATTGCCCGAATTTTCCGCAAATGTTCATATGGATGTCAAAGTTATCCATGTGTAATATAATATCTCGAATATTCAAGTATTAATATTTTGAATGATGCCGTGGCAGGTCCTTTTAGACATACAGGAAGATATATATAGAGTCTCTTAGTTATAACATTTGACCTTCAAAGACCATGGTCTCAAAAAGTTAAAAACGATCAAAATTCTTTATTTGTTATTGGTTTGAAATTACCGACTTATTTCCTTTTTTCGATTTGCTCATCCCTGCTAATCGATCATTAATACCTTTTATTAGAGTCCGACCGAACTCAAAATTTCGTTCGGAACCAAACACCGAACCCGAACATCGGTAAATTTGAAAGTTCGCCCGAACGCGAACTTCTTTCTTAAATGAAAAACGCATTTATGATTAAAAATGCATTTAAATTTATAACATTTAAAAACAAAATATAACATCCGGAAGATTTTTTGAAGAGGGTCTTTAATTAGCAATTTGGTCAATTATAAACTAATTCCGAATTCCAGAGAGTGATATATTTCTAATAACAAACCATTTTTGTGAAATGAATATATCTTAATACTTTTATTTTTGGGTTTTAAACGATTTATTGACAATGATAAAACTCTCTGTAAGATCATGCAGAGAAAAAACATGGTTGTGGTATGATTGTAGTCTAAAATATTATCGTTATTGTAACAATTTTAAAATATCATATTATAATTAAATACCGTCAATTTCATAAAAATACTAATATTTTTAAGCCTGTTATGAACGTTAGTCATTTTCTAAAGCGAACCTTATATGGAGGCCATGTCCAAATGTAAACCGATTTTGTCCATTTTGAATACCAATCAAACTGCAACAATCGTTCTTTTAAGAGACTGACAGTCTGACTGACTGTCAGACGTGTCTAGATCATTTAAGAATAAGGACCTATGTTACAAATGAGATCAAAGATTTATAGTCGAAACTAGATAATTCAAATTAAATATTTCACTTCTTTTAGTTTTTTAATACCTTTTTTGGTTAACAGTTTTTCAAATTAGCCGAAAAACCGAACAGTTAAAAAGGCGTTCTGTACCTATGTATATCGGATATTTATTGTACAGCTAGGATGTATGAAAACTTCTGTAAACAAATTTTTTGCATTTTTAAAACTTTTTATGATGCGAGATATAAGAAAATTGATATAGAAAATGGCCCCATTATGGGTACTTAATAAAAAATTAGGGTATCAGTAATATTATTGGTTTGAATTGTTAAGGATAATTAAAAATAAATAATAATTGTTTCATACAACGTGTATGGTTTCAAGTGGTTGGTTACGTCTAATTATACATACATTATTTGTTTAACTTAAAAGTAAAACACTGAAAAATATATAATAAAAAGTTGTTCAAACCCAATTTTTACGTCATTTTTATTAACTATTATCAAATATTTTCATTACAGCTCCGATTTGGAATCTTTACAATTTCAATTGACCTGCGAAATACCACGCATCAAGGTTAGAGCACAGTATCGTTCAACTGGCGTTTTAATTTTGGTTAAAGCTTCTGGTGCCGGTGAATATTGGGGCGAATATGGTAAGAACAACTATATAACTAAAAAAAAAACAACAACAAAACTAAAAACAAGTTATAACTTTATTTGCTTATAAAGAATATTTAAACATTTTTGTTTATATATTACATAATATTGTTATTTTCTTTTGATTATAGAGGGCGTTAAAGCTAAAATTTATTTCAAGGCTTTGCCACATGAGGGACCAGATGGCCGCACTTACCTTACAGCCGATCAAGTAAAAATGGATTTCAATGTCAAGGACATTCAAATGGGTGTCGATAATATTGCCAATGGCAATTCTGTTATACGTAAGTTTTAATTAATACTTATACATACTATTGTTTTAAGAGTTTAAATAAATTTATTTTTGTTTAATTTTTTTACCATTAACAGAAGCTGCTTTAAATCTTTTCATCAATTCCAATTCACAAGAGTTGCTGAAAGAAATGAAACCAGCTTTGCGCACAAAACTCACATTGGTCATACGTAATTTCATGGATCGTCTGTTTGCGAAAATTCCCTTGGAACAGTGGGTTAATCTGAATTAGTTATAATTAATCGTTAATCGTGCGAAAACTATTTAAATAAATTATAGTTTAAGCTTAAATTAATTAGTAGTAAAATATATAAAATTAAAAAATTCGCAGTAATTTTAATTTTTTCGATTTAAGTAAAGTTTTTATTCAATTTTAAATTTCTTTAGCAATAAATTTAATATTAATTAAGTATTTATGTTAATTTTTTTTGTATTAAATAGCTAATAGATATTATTAGTTTTATAAATATTGAAGAAAATAAAATTTGATTTAGTACCATATTAAAGAATTATGACAGATTATTATTTAACCCTTTCATAAATGGGCGGGCATGTTGATTCTTTAAATAATCTCAGCAAAAATAAAACGAAGTAGTTCCAAAAGAATGCCATTTATAATTACTTCAAAAGTATCACTTAGTGAATTTTTTACCTTCTGTGGAAGTGATTTGTTAGGTTTGTTGTATTCTATAACACAACAATTTTCTAATACAGTGGGACCTCGATTTTCGTGAAGTTCGGGACCGGAACCATTCTCTATATTTGATTTTCCTGGTTAATTGAGTGCCAAATTTGGCTAGATTTTTAATAGATATTGTTTTAATTAATACATTTATATAAAAATGAAATAATTCTGTAACTCCAAAAAAGAACATAAAATTTACTACTTGAGAATGACTTCAGATGTAGTGAATTTGGAATCAAATAAAAAAGACATCCCTCCTATGACAAGCCTGTGTTTAAATCATCACTTCTTCAGGTCATTTTTCAGTACTTTCATTGAGTACATTTTACTTTCTTTTCACTTTTTTGGAAGTTATTTTTTTGCTGAGTTGGGTATATAAACAGATTTTAATATACACATTGTTATGAATCTAACTCTACTTCGCAATTAGTTCTTATAAACGATTAAGTTCAATAAATGGTTAAGATATATAAAAAAACACATACTTAAAATTGAAATTCACTTTAGAAAGAATAAATTTTACAAATGTTATTGGAAGAAGAGATCCTTTTAAAAATCGAGTAATATATAGACCGAACTCTTCTGAATAAACATTATTAGTATATACTGAAGTGTTCGTTTTAGAAAAAAATGGGGAAGACGGTCTTAATAGCTACCTTTATATATGGGACTTTCAAGTAATTTATTATGTGATATCGGAGTATACGGAAAAACATAAACAGAAAATAATTTTCTGCCGTTTGTTCATATATGTAATTTACTTTTTTATTCATTCAAATCTTAATGAATCAATAATTAAAGTTTTAAAAAATTTTGTAATATATTTTTGACTGACGAGAAGGCGTATATCTATTCTCAATATTTTAATTAAATTCATGTTTTATATGTTGTCTATTAATGTTTTAAAGCATTTCGCATGTTATTCCTTTTAACTTTTCATAAAAAGCAACATTTTAGTAATTAAGTTTGTAATTGTTTAAACAACGTGATTACGTTTTTGTTTAATTATTACCTAATAATTAAAAACAAAAGTATGTATATAGAAGTTCCCACAAACACTTTTCAATTGAAGTTTCTCCCATTTCACAATTTCATATTAAATCGATTACCATACTTAATAAAGATTAATGAAAAAAATATATAAACATTTTATTATTTAAATAAGTTCAATTGAACTGTTTAGCACGAGATTTACACAAACTATAAAATATCGGAAAAGATAATAATAAACAGGTGTAAAATTACGACTTTTAATAACAAAATTAATTACACAAGTTTACACAGTGACTCTTCTAACGATTTGAAATCAATATGAATAGAATTTTTAACTATTTTTATACCCACCATCAAATAGATGAATGGTATATTGTTTTTGTCATTCCGTTTGTAACACATCATTCCGTCTGTGACACAAAACCGATTTGATATTTTATTGAAAATTGACAAGACCTGTTTACTATTTCACCTGACCCCATAAAAATTACCATCCAGGAACAGTCATAACTTAAAATACCAGTGGTGTAATTACAAGTATTTATTAATACTGATCGGTCGTTAAAACACACCCCATATAAGGTCCCCTTTAAAAAATTATTTGAACATTTGTAATTGACTTAAAAATGTCAGTAAACAAATGGAATCTGACATTAATAAGTTTTATATTAACCGAAATCACACTTCTAAATTCTATGTGAAACGTCCCATAAATAACTCTACCCCCGAAACATATATCTTGATTTTTTACCGTAATTTAGCCTTGTTTGTCAGAAATTGAAACTTTAACTTTGGCAATAAATTTTTTCAAAATTATTTTGTATAATTATGATCGATTATCCAGAGAGATTCGTTATTCGATCATCAAATTAATTCAATTATTTTTATACTAGCTAAATGTACCCGGCGTTGCTCGGGTTTTCTTCGATTCTTACAGATATTATATAGCTCTTGTTAGTTATGAGGGTAAAAATTAAAATAGTCATAAATTATTACTAATGTTGATTAGAGGGTTTTTAATGACTTTTTGTTTTTGAAGTTCAAAATTTCGATTTGGTCATCATTATTTCCAAAAAAAAAACATTGTGTAAGCTAATATTAAGTTTAAGAAAAAAATAATAGTGCAAAAATGGTAGTTATACAGTTGATAAATCTAACTGGATTTTTTGAATAAAAAAAGGTGGATTTATCTAATATATGTATGTTTGTAGGGCAATATCCCTAATTCATAAAACAAAACCATAATAATTTGTTGTAAAATAAATTTGATTTATTTTTCTTTTTGCCGAAGGATGTCAAATATTTTTAAGTGTGTAGAAATAGTAAATTAGATAAAAGTTATTTAACTAAAATATCGTACACTTGCAATAGCATACACGTGCAAAAAAAAAAACAATTTTTCCAATTGTATAGAACAACTTTAGTATTAATTAAATTTTATTAATTATTTATTAAAACTTTCTAGCTATACCAGTGTGCTTCGCTACCCTCATCGTAATGGAATAAAATAAATATCATTATTGTAAATGTATATATATCTGCAATATCAAAAATTCCCCTTTTAGAGAACTCTTTAAGTTTGATTTTATGATTCTAGTTTCAATATTACAGAAAATTAGAAAAAACAGTTGAAGAACGAAAAAGTACCAGACAGTGCCTTTTTATATATTTTCATTAAATCAGGATGACGCATGTTTAATTTTCAACCAGAATCCAAAAAATCGCATAAAGATTTTTATACAATCAGGAAGCTACATGTCCAATTTAATGTTTTTAGGTTCAATATTATAGAAAATTCGAAAAGTATTAGTAAAAGAACAAAAAAGTACCAGAGTATGCTTTTTCAATTTTCGTTCAATTGGGATACTGCGTGTTTAATTTTATGTTTGTATATTCAATATTTTAGAAAGCTCTAAAAGTACCAGTACCACTGAAGTACGAAAAAGTACCAAAGGACCTATTTTATTCAATTTCATGTTCCTAAGTTCAATATTATAGAAAATTCAAAAATATTCCAGTTTAAATTTTCATTCACTCAAGTCCCTGATTGCTTTTATAGATTCTAATTAACTCCGGACTCCACATGCTTAATTTCATGTTTCTAGGATCAATATTATAAAAAAACACAAAAATTACCTTTTAAAGAACGAAAAAGTACCAAAAAGTGCCCTTTTATAGGTTCTTACTTAAAAATAGGCTCTAAACGCTTAATTTCATGTTTCTAGGTTCAATATTATTGAAAATTCAAAATGCACCTTTTAAAGAACGGAAAAGTACCAAAAAGTCCCATTTTATAGGTCCTCACTTAATCCGGGCTCTACGTGCTTAATTTCACGTTTCTAGGTTCAATATTATACAAAAATCCAAAAAGTACCTTTTGAAGAACGAAAAGTCCCCTTTTATTTATTATTTTATAGATTCTCATTTACTCCGGGCTCTACATACTTAATTTCATGTTTCTAGGTTAAATTTTATAGAAAACTCAAAAAGTACCTTTTGTAAAACGAAACAGTACCAAAAAGTCTTCTTTTATAGATTCTCATTTACTCCGGGCTCTACATGCTTAATTTCATGTTTCTAGGTTCAATATTATACAAAAATCCAAAAAGTACCTTTTGAAGAACGAAAAAGTACCAAAAGTCCCCTTTTATAGGTTCTCACTTAATCCATCCTCTACATACTTAATTTCATTTTTCTAGGTTCAATATTATAGGAAATTCAAAAAGTACCTTTTGAAGAACGAAAAAGTACCAAAAAGTCCCCTTTTATAGATTCTCATTTACTCCGGGCTCTACATACTTAATTTCATGTTTCTAGGTTCAATATTATAGGAAATTCAAAAAGTACCTTTTGAAGAACGAAAAAGTGCCAAAAAGTCCCCTTTTATAGATTCCCATTTACTCCGGGCTCTACATGCTTAATTTCATTTTTCTGATTAAATTTTATAGAAAACTCAAAAAGTACCTTTTGTAGAACGAAAAAGTACCAAAAAGTCCGCTTTTATAGATTCTCATTTACTACGTGCTCTACATGCTTAATTTCATGTTTCTAGGTTCAATATTATAGAAAATTCAAAAAGTACCAGTCGAAGTACGAAAAAGTACCAAAAAGTCCCCTTTTTTTTAGATTCTTACTTACTCCGGGCTCTACATGCTTAATTTCATGCTTCTAGGTTTAATTTTAAAGAAAACTCAAAAAATACCTGTGTAGAACGAAAAAGTACTGAAAAGTCTCTTTATTATTAATTTCATGTTTCGATTTCAATATCAAAGAAAACTCAAAAACTACCAGATGGAGAATGAAAAAGTACCAAAAATATCACTTGGTACCGGGTTTCCAAATAACACCTCATTAGCATATTTAGTGTTTCTAAATCTAAAAATTTTATCTAAATTGGATCATTGTGTTTGAATAAAATCAAATTTCCAGTTTTTACCCCTTTTGGTACTTTTTTCTACCCATTAACGAAATAAAAATTCTATTCCAAAATGTTGCAACATCGTAGTGGGAGTCCGTTATTACGTATTTATATGTATAAGATAATAAACCAAAATCAATGTTTTATGAAAAAAGTACCAAAAATAGGTAAAATTTTTACCCCTTAAACTTCCGAATAACCAAAAAGTACTAAATTTATATTTTTATTTTTTCGTCAAGTTATGAAGGAGTCAAAAATATTGTTTGAATGTTCACTGGTTCAAAAGATACATGGGGTGCAAAAAAGTACCAAAATACAGTTATTCCCTAAAGGGGCCGAAATTGAAAAAAGTACCAGACACCTGTCCGCTTATTTTTTAAATGAACGACGATAAGCTTTAAACTATTTTTGTATCTTTTCTAGTTTAGGAGATATGAGGTTACCGATTTTACCCGTTTTTACCCTTTTTTACCCCCTAAACATTCGAATTTCCAAAAATCCCGTCTTAGTGGATCTATTTGGTGGGAGACCAACCCCCTGTCCAAATTTCAGCTCTTTAGCTTTAACCGTTTAGGCTGTGCGATGATGAATCAGTCAATCAGTCAGTCAGTCAGTCAGTCAGTAACGTTAGAATTTTATATATATATAGATTGAACCAAAACAAGTCGAAATTTTTTTTATTAGGACTAGCATTTGGGTGATGACCTTTATTTATGCTGTGCATTTTGTTGGAACTAGGAAAATAGGTTATTTGAAGGAGGGTAAAGGAAGTAGTGTTTGAGAATATTCGACATAAACTTACTTACATTGAAGCTGAGAGGAAAGACTTCTAGAAGAAGTTTGTTCCACATACAGACAGTAGACTAAGGAACGAAATCTTCCTGTAATGCGATTCATTGAAAAGTCAGCTACATATAGATGTGTTCTTGATGAAAGACGCGTGTTACACAAAGTTATGAAAGTTTTATTAAATTTTAGGTAGGATAGTAAGAAGAAATCTGAGATAATTGCTTCTTTCCAGCGCACATCACACTAAATTCCCATGCTCAGAATATTAAAGCTGGAGGTCCACACCACGCGATCTACGCTTTCTCGTAAAAAAGTAAAATCAATGTATTTGTATATTGAAAGTTACAAGTACAAAAGCGTAGAATGCCTTGACGCGTAGAATACTTAAAGTAGATCTACTTTCTACTTTTATAAGCGTCACAAGCGGCGCACAAACATGTCAGCTAATTTGTCGTTTTATAGTCTTTTTTAAAGCATATTTTTCAATTTTCATAAATTAATGGGTTTAATGATAAAAATAAATAAGAAAAAACGCGAAGTTTTTTTCAAAATAAAACAAAAAATAACGCTTAATAAGTATAAATGTATAGTCGGGCGTAACCGACCATATGATACCCTACATCAGCCAGTATGTTAAAAATGGAGATTATTTAAAAAATAAAATATTTGATTTGTTTTTTAACTTTATTTCGGAATATTTTTTCGTTTTTTGAGCAAAAAAAGATTTTCTTAAAGATGGCTCAAAGGGGAGTAGGGGAAAAAATAGTCTACTTGAAGCGTAGAATACGAAGTAGGTATGAAAAACACGTAATGCTTTGACGCGAAGACGCATAGAGTCGACCTCCCGTTTAAGAGTTTCTTATTTCTAAATATTTACACCACCCATAAATATTGATGAATCAATATGAACTGTCTTGCGTTTGTGTGTTAAGAACCAACATTGAGTTTTACGACCGTTGAAATCAATTCTATTAGCACGACCCCATTCAAAGATTGTTACTATATCTAGATTAGGCGATAAATTTATGTTTTGCCTTATTACCCTAATCTCTAATAGGCTAAGTCCACAATTGAACTAATAAGAATGTCAAATGTTGCTGTCATCTGCTAAAGATTATATAGAATTTGATGTTTGATATAGAAGGTCTTGTGGTACCACTGAATTTATCTTGAACTCGTTTAATGAGATCGCATCTTAACAACTTGTGAAAAGCGATGTCTGAGAAAGCTCAATATAAATTAAGTGAAGTTTTTACCGACACCAAAAGTAATTAGTTTTGATAAAAGTGTCTCACACTATCGAACCCCTTGGAGTTATTTATAGCCACCAAAATAAATACATATATTTATATATATTAAATATGTGTGTCATCGAAGTTTTAAGTAAATTATGGATTTAGTACCTAATTACAAATTAAAAAGAAAAAATTTGAATACACATGCAAGTTGAAAACTGCATATAGGTATTTAAGACTTATTAAATATACGTAAAACATTTTCTTTTTTTTTCTTATCTGGATAAACAATTATTAAGTGCACGTCATTTTGCAACGAAACAAAAGAGTTATGAAGTTTTTGTGACGCAATGAAAAAAGATGAGATGAAAAAAATTATTAAAATAGTTTTTATTTTAAAATTTTGGAGTTTAAATATTACATTTTGATTATAAACACAAACTATTATATATTAATGATTCTTACAAGATTTATAATTTGTAGTATTTTATTTATTTTATAATACTAATAATAATTGTATAATACACATACATATTAAGAAATTAAAAATTTTGGTAAGTTTATTTTTATAAAAAATGGTTTTATTATCCAATAATGTTAAAAGAAGCCTTATTGTATGAGTTTAATTGTATGCATGTTCTAATATAATTTTACAAAATTATTTCTAAGATTTCATTAAAAAAATAAATGCGTCATTTAATTTTAAAATTTCATTATCAATTTTATGCAAATAATGTAGCGGAATTAAAATTAAAATTTTCTTAAATTGTTATTTACTTTTTTATTACAAACATTTTAACATTTATTTTTTCAATTTCATTGTTATGACAAACATTAAAAACGCATAAAAAAATTTCATATTCATTGATTAACAAAAATAGTCAAATTATAAAGCTTCAAGACAGGAACTGTCATCGGTTGTAGCACTTTGAAACCCTTCATTAAGTTTTTTTTTTTCAAAAATATGTATGCATGAATGTTTATTATCAAAACGTGTACAATAGAGAATGAAATATTCTATGAAATATGAAATTTATTAAAATTAAAGTTATAATTATAAGAATAAAAGCAAAACTGTTTCCGAAGATAGCGTTGCAAACATCGATTTAAAAAAAATTAAGGAGATCAGAACTAAATGTATACAACCTGATCGCTGCAAACATTTTTGCGACCACCTAAATATAACATTCCTCACTCTTTTTGGTATTTCTTAGAAATTATGCCCAGGAAACTGAGTTTATTAACATGAAAGTTAATATATATAGTAAAATTCTGTGTGGATCGAAGGTCTTTAGAAAATGGTTTTGATACACATTACTAACAAGGGATGCCAATCGGGACTGATTTTTAAAAATCCCGGTAATCGGGAGTTATTTTAATACAGTGCTTTCTAGATACACCACTCATGTGACCAACCGTTTTGAGCTGAATATCGGATATATGTTTTTTAATGGTCGCTAGTGAAACACTACAAAATTTATCTATATCAAGTAGAGCTATCGTAGTTCCAGCTTTTGCCAAGGTACCAGCAATATTATTTCCAGTAATGTATCGTGTCCTCTTACCCAAATAAGAGAATTATCATCTCGCCATCTTAATAACAGGTAGACTGTCAGTATAGATGCTGATATACCCATATCCGATAGTATCAATGCCTATTTATTGTCCTTTTTATATCCTACATCACTTTAGTGGGTGTGGGATTTTGGGCCTCTTTTGACCCAAGCCCCCTTACTAGCCCCCCTTCAAAAAATTACTTTAATGTCCACAATTTGCTTAAAAAGACTAGTGCAATAAATACATTTTATGTAACCGTAAATTCATCCTCCAAATTTTATGTGGATAGCCTCAAATAGGTAGCTTGGGGAAGCCCCCATATATTTCAGAAAATTAGTTTTTTAACACTAAATTTTTCGGAGGCTTGTACCTCGCCAAGTCAAATGCTTTATTATGAGAACTAAATCATAATTTCTTACTTGTTATTTTTAGATATACGATAGTTTCTATGCCTATTTATTGCCATTTTATTTTTGCTTTATATTTCAGCTTGTAAGTTAGTAGAGTCATCTTAAGTTCAAAAACTTACTCAATAAATAATGTAATTCGATTTAAAAATTGGCCGAAATTTTTAAATTTTATTATCCAGGTTATTTTTTAATCAAAAACTATTAAAATTCTCTTATATAACATTTTATAATGTATAAATTTAGCGAAAAAAACAATTAAACTTCGGGAGTTTAATATCTCGAAAATCACGGGATTTCAATTTTAAAAATCCCGGTTTTCGGTACTTTCAAATCCCGGGATTTTCGAGAATTCCCGCTTGGCATCCCTATTACTAACACAGTATTTCATACGAATCGTATAAATGTTTTGAGGATCGGTGCGCAAATGCTCCTATATCTTATATAAGAACCCATTCAGAATATAATTTAACCGCTTATCATTTGAAGTTTAAGTGTAACTATAAAATTCGACCAGAATCTATGTAAAAATCTTTATGAAATCCGATCCTAAATTTTATAAGGATCGGTTCACAATTGACCCTACCCTCATATAACTCAAAATTTTATGAGGATCGTTGCAAAATTAACTCTACCCCCCATTATAGGTCTTCTTCTGAAAATAACTTTAATGCTCATTACTATCATAGTCCTGCCACAAATTATATAAGGACATATGTATGTTTTAAACCAACAGAAAGCTGTCTTCCAAATTTTTTAGGGATCGGTTCATAATTGACATAAATATTTACCAAAAAATTTTGTTTTGAAAATTTTATATTTATATTTTGAATATATATTTCTTAATTCGGAAGAGCTCTTACTGATATATGAATTTTGCTAATTTAATAACAGCTTATTTCCCAATTTCAAAATATCCAACAACATCTGGATGTTTACATTTACACCTCCATCAAGATACATATTTCTGGTCATAAAACCGATAGCTGTATATTATTTATTTATTAAGCAGGCTTTGATCGACTGTTTCTTTAGATCATATTAAGGTTAATGGACTTTCCTTGAAATTATTTATCTTATATAGAACCCAAAAACCTATCTTATATAGTTTACCGGGAACTTTTAGCAGAAGAGAGTTTTGGACTTTATTCGGTCTCGATGATTGCGGGAATAGAAGGGAATACCACTCAGGGAAGTGACTGAAGAGCTAAGCATTGGAAATAGGCTGGTGTCAAATGAATAAGATTCATATACCATGAATGACTGCGTCGAATGTTTACTAAATTGAATTGAATTTGGGGCGTTTGACACATGTAGCAAACACGACACAGAGATGACACCTTCACAATTCCCATGTCTAAGAATTTAGGTATTAATACCAAGTTATATAAAATTCTTTAATTTTATATTGTGTAAATTATATATTCTGATTCAAAGAATTTGCAGTTTTTATGGTATTACTTAAAGATAAACTAGAAAGCTTCAAAATCCTGTCGTTTTTAGATTTTCGAAATACATTTGCTGAAATGGTGTAAATACGTACTTACTGCATCTAATCGTATTAAGGCGGTTTTGATTACAAAGTAAAACAGTCAACAAGTTGAAAGGAAAGGAAAAGCAATCGCGTGCAATTTAATCGGCCTGTACTAAATTTTAAGGGTAGACATTAACAAGATACAATAGCTTTATACACACATAATTCAATGATTTAAACTTGCAACTAAAGTTGCGTGTTGTCAACAAAATCTCAAAAACAAAATGCATTAACAAAAAAGTTATTAACCAGATTTTTTTTAACCAAAAAAATAAAGGAGTAACAAATAGCAAACATATTTTTACAGAACACAAATAATTCTTTCAAACCAAACGAGGTGGTATGAAGTTTAGGTTATTTACTTTTTGGACAATTCAAAATTCGCACAAAGAATGTAAGTCAAACAACCAGATTTTTGTTCTAAACAACTTCTAACAAATAAAAAAAAATTATTTACAAAAATCACATTTATTTCTTTAATACACAAATACAAAGACAAGAAATACTTTTAATATATAAATTGTTGGAAATTCTGTTAAGACGATGATATTATTCTATAGAATTGTTGGTTCTGTTAAAAAATAAAAACTTACTTCATGTGAATTGTTGCTGATATTGATGTTGCTAGCGATAAAGTAACTGCTCTGCTACAGCTACAGTTTGTTGCTGATGCTGTTAGTGCAGCCGCTGCTAATATTCTAAGACGACATGTGAAACATTGTGTGCAATGTTCAAATATATACATGTATATACATACATATGTACATACTACTTAACAGAGTGACTGAATGACTGCGTTTGTTTGTAAAGCGTATTTGAAAATTCTATAAATTGGCATTGAATTGTTAGTTTTCGTTGCAGTTCGTTTGCGGTATTCTTTAGATTTATTTTGGATTTCAATGCGAGCGTTTTTGGCTAAGCTAAATTTAAAAAATTAAAAAAAAATTGTTAAACTATTTTCGGCATTATTTCTAAATCCTTTGTTTGACATTTCATATTTAATTATAAATCCTTAATTAATAAAAAAATTAAACAGAAAATTTTAGAGAAAAGTGAGTGTTTTTAGTATGAAATAATATATTAAACTATATTTAAAAAAAACTTTTAATAAATAAAAAATAGAATAAAACTTTTATTATGTTAATTAAATAAAAAAAGTGCAAAAAATCTTCAAAATAATTCCCCATTAGTGCAATAGAAAACAAAAATAATGAAAATTATTATCTTTAACTTGTTGAACCTAATAATTATTTGATCATAACTATAATTATTAAGATTTAAATCGTGTCGTAAAATTATGAAACTTTTTAAAAGTGTAATTTACTTAAAACGAACTTTTGAAACAAACTTATATAAAAATGTTGAACAAAATTTTATTATTTAATAAAAAAAAATGCGATTTAACTAAACTTGTATGATCTATGTACTTTCAAAAGAATAACAGTTATCATCACCTCAAAAGTAACACTATATGATTTTTTTTACCTTATGTGGAAGTAATATTTAAAGGACTATCCCCAACTATCACGATCCTGTGTTATAATCACTTTTGCAGGACTTTTAGAGTGCTGCCATAGTTTATATTATTCTTTGCTTCTTTGGAAGTCCTTTTTTGCTGGGTTAATACATTGATATCTTAAATATTCTTAAAAAATCAACAAATACTGAAATAAACAACTTTTTAATTTTGAATAACTATGTTTAATTTTGAATAACTATGTTGACCATGAAACTCACAATTTAAGTTTTATCATTTTCCAGTTCACAATCGGCGTCGTATCGTCGTATGTTTATAATATACAATGATATAAGAATTGATAACATTCAAAATACATAACGCATTATGATATTTTACATTTTTATAAATACCTTTCAAAAAAATCGCAGTTTAAAAAAAAGCAGTAGGTGTTAATATGTTTCTCATGTGAACTTATATCCACCATTAAAAAAATATCCCCCATATTGTTTTTGTCAATCCTATTCTGGTCTCAGACCCAGAAAAGTATAAATATTTCGATCCTTATTGAATTCTATGACGATCTAGACATTACTATGTATTTTATCACAAAGTAATCGACTTGATTAAAAATGTTAGACGGTTGTTTTTATTGGAACAATTCTATATCGTAAACAAGTAGAAAATTATAGTCGGACATGGCGCTAAAACTACAGGGGTTTTTTATGTGTGGCAGATAGAGTGAGTTGTGTTTGGCTGAACAGAGTGATACTGTAATAGCTAAATATTTAATTTATTTGTCGATTTTCCTCCATGGTTCAGTGTGTTGGAGTTTAATCTTAAACATGCTCAACTTATCACAGTAAATCCATGGGTCCACTGGATCTACTGTGATACTGAGAGCCATCTCAGTAGTGTGCTTGGGGGGACTTTAGGAGGTTAGTTAATGTACTGGGTTGTGTATTTAAATGATGAGCATGTTCTAAAAAAATAAGCATTCCTTATAACATCAATAGGGTTTAATGTTCTTCCATTAGCCCTTAACTTGTGAATGTCTTTTCCTTGTCGGGTTTTGATTGAGCATGTCTCATGATAACCTTAAATTCTCAACGGGGCTACAATGACAAGAGATTATATAGTTCGAGTACTTAAGCAAAGTACTTGTACATGGACCTGTGGAATCAAATATAAAAATTGCTACCTGTCGCAAAGATGAAAAAGAAGATAGTGCACAAGGTTTACTTGGGAGCCAGTCGGACGGACGGACTTAACTGTCTAAATCGACTCAGAAAGTGATTCTGATTATATTATGCGTTAAAAACATAAGTACAACGAACAACGAACTTGCCACTATTGTAATTTAGGTTGTAATCATAAGAGCAGGTTTTTGAATTGGCAATCAACTGTCAATTAATAATCAGATTAGTTAATCTAAAAATAAATGTAATCTATATGATACCCTACACCAGTCAGTATGTTAAAAATGGGGATTATTTAAAAAAAAATAAAGCATTTGATTTGTTTTTTAACATTATTCCGGAATATTTTTACTTATTTTTGGCAAAAAAAGACAGTAGGGTATATATGAGACTATCCTTCTAAATTTTGGTAGAGGAATTCACGTCTATTTCAAAGTTATTTATGTAGAATGTAGTTTGTATGGGGGCTAGGATCAAATGAGGCCCGATCTTTACAAAAATCGGTAATGTCATTAAAAGTTCTAAAAAAACTAAGTTTTGCCGACTTTTTTGACATAATAGAACATTTAACTTAATTATAAGCCCAAAGGCTCTATTCGAGGGGTACGGTTATATGGGGGCTAGGCGAAATAATGAGCATATTTTATTCATTTTCAATAGACTTTGTCCTTGGGCTAAAAAAATAGTGCTTTTCAAATTTCATACAATTATCTTGAAAATTGCGACCTGTACCTTGCGCACAAGGTTTACATGTATAGCCAGCCAGCCGGATGGACATATCTTTAACGATTCAGAAAACGATTCTATGCCGATGGTAAACATTAAGGTATAGGATGAATACTTTTGTATGTTCCAAACATCAGCACAAACTCAATGTACCCTCCCCACTAAAGTGGTGTAGGGTATAAAAATTCAAACATTTTAATGTTTATTTTTATTAAAATTTTTTTGCATCAGCTGTTTACACTTTCATTGGCGGCTTAACTAGCAAAATTTTATTATTATTAATATATCTTCTTTAGGATCTTAAATATTTACATTTTACAATTTAATTATTATGCTATACATTTATAGAGGAAATAAAAGTCAATATATTTTTCATTCAAAATTTGTCTATTACTTTTACAAAATAACAAAGTAAATAAATATTCTTTATAAAGACGATTAATTCCAACTGAAAATTAAAGATCAGTGTAATCCCAATAAAAATAAAACAATAAAAACATTTTCTTGAATTCCTAATATACTTTTAACGAAAAAAATAAAATAAACGAGATATTTATTGAATTCATTGAAAATAATTAAAACGTGAATAGAATTTCACACGATTATCACGTTTGCAACAGTAGTAATTATTCGTCTTACCATTAATTATAATTGTAGTAAAATTAATTTTGCAATTAAACAAATTCAACACTTTATATGTTTAAACAAATGCGATTGATTACTTTTTATAATTGTAAGTAGTAATTTATACGACTGAATGCGATAAATGAATAATATAAATAATTTAATTATAACTACTAAATTTCTGTGATTTTAATTATCATTTTTTTATAAATAATTTCTTTTTTTGCAGCTTACAAAAAACCGCTTAATCAAAATGAAGGTCCTCGTAACAGCTTTGTCGATTTTACTAATTGCTGGAACCCAGGCAGTTCCATTGCGTAAGTAGAGAATCTTATTTTTAAATGCTGTACTGCTTCCACACTTTCTAAGATCTGTTTTAATCGGATATTGATTAACTTAACACACTTAGTATACTTTAAATATAATATTATTTGTAAAAATGTTGATTCAATTAACTATTAAATTTAAGGTTTCCTTCCCTCTAAATTCTAACCTCAACTGAGTTCACACTTTATGCAAATTCTTCGTAATTAAATTTCTTTATTTTATTATTTATTAACTAAGCTTTTCTCGTAATAACAATTATTTATGTCTTTATATTTTTGTAATATATTAATTTCACTTATATATTTATTACTTTTTTAATATTTGCCAACAGCTGATTACATAAAAGTTTGCTCGCGCAATGATCCCAAGTTAAATGAATGTGTTAAGAATACGGTACACAATATGCGACCCTACCTCAAGGACGGTATTAAAGAATTAAATGTACCAGCCATGGAACCTCTCTACATAGGTGATCTCAACATTTTGGAAGGTGGCAGTGCGGGTATTAATGTCAAGGCTATAGATTTAAATATCTATGGAGCATCGAACTTCGAAATAAAGAAACTTAAGTACGTATGAACAAATTTGTAATAGAACCCATAGAAAATATTAGACTTTGTTTAGATTCTATTTATCATTTTTATTGTGTTATAAGCCTATTTTTTGAATCTCTGTTGTGGAAAGCTTTCTAGGGATAAGGCTCTAGTTATACTAAATTCATGTCCAAATTCAATCTGTTTAAAGTTAGTGCCAAAATTAATTACTGAACTTACAAAACAACGAACCCTTAGCCGCGTCCTTGGCATGCCCATCAGGTCTAAATTGGACCTCAAAATTATTAGAAACTATTTAATTAGTACGTCTTCTAAACGTAATTCCTAAAATTTTTAAAGCAATTAAGTTCGATAGAACGAGTTTCGATCCCAAAATATTGAATCTAGTTCCCATAAAGGCATAAAGGATACGTACCATCAAACTTACCTTGAACTTGATCCCACTGTGTAAACGTCTCGTTTTCCTTTCTTTGGGTTATTCCTTAATATTCCTGTACTCCTACCCACCGCTTTATTATTTCATTATTTAAATTGCCTCCAACGGTTCTGTATTTGTCAGTTTAACTTTATTAAGCTCTCTTTTTTAAATAGTTTTTAAAACTTCAGAACACGATATCTCAAATACCACATGTGATTGAGGAAATTTAAGGTCAGATCCAGATTTAGCCTATAAGTTGATCTCGGGTTTTTTACTTTTGTAAAACTTTTAAATTAAAAGTCCTTGAGAGGTTTAGTAATTAATTTAATGTCTTTCCACAGAGCTTCCAACAATGGCATGCGTTTTGACTTTGAACTCAACTTACCTCGTCTTCAGGGAGAAGGTCAATATGACATAAATGGCCAAATTTTAGCGTTACCTTTAAGAGGCAATGGTCCTTTTACTGGAAATTTCAGTAAGTTCAAATTACTTAAAAAGTAATTAAGCTTTCAATACTAATTTTATTCCTCCCTTTCCAGCTAATTTTTATGCTTTTGTTAAAATCATTTTCGATGCCAAAAAGGTCAATGATGATGAATTTTTAACCATTTCCGCATTGGATGTAAAAATTCGCACCGGTAAAGGACGCATACGTTTGGAAAATCTCTTTAATGGTGATAAAACTTTGGGTGATGTAGTCAACGATACGATCAATCAAAATTTCGAAGTTTTCACAAATGAATTAATTGGCCCCATAGAACGTGCCTTGGAAAAGAAATTTATTGCTATTGCTCGTAAAATTTTAGAAAACTTTACCCATGATGAATTGTTCCCAGTTTAAGTTGATTTTAAAAATCAGTTTATATGCTCAAAAGTGTATGAATTGCAACTGTATTTGGTGAAATAAGCGATAATTTTTAAGTGGACTTGTAAAAGCTAACGTTTATTTTCTGGCTACAGTGGGAAAGTTACTTTTTGGTTTAAAATTTCAAAATTTATGTTTTAATTGAAAAATGTGATTATAGCTTTATTAAATCATTTATGTGTAAATTATTGTAATAATTTGTAAAATAATAATGTAAATAATTAATATTTTTTATATGTTTTAAATAAATGTGTAATTGAAAATGATTTCGTTTTTATTTTTCATTCTCTCTGTTTTTACAGATTTAATAAATAGTTCACACAATGAAATTATTCGTCATTCACACTCTCATTCTTTGTTCAACCCCTATTGAATAAGTGTCATCTTTAATTTTCGGCAGTTTGTTTTCTTTCATTGGAGTCATTCTTCCAATTAGGACAATTTTTGTATGAGAACTGTGAATATAGGGGTTAATTTGTTAAAATAATGTAAAAAATCGTATTTTAGTAATGAATTACAAAACAACATGGCAGTAAATTTTCAATACGAATTATGAATGTATCATGGAAACAGATTAATTTTTTTTTTTTTTTGTAATTCAGAAGCCGAATTAAGTATATCAACTTTTCGTGTGAATTCGTATAAAATTCAGTTTTCTCTAAAAACTTGTTATCATTGACAAAGACGGATCAGTAACTATTTTTTATTTTTCTATATAAAATTTTCTATAATTCTGGGGGCTAATACTCACATTCGTATACGTACGAATTTATATTCGATCGTACGAGTTTTTTTACTTTTTGGATTCTCTTATTCGATAACGAATAAAACGTTTCGAAATTACTTATGATGGCATTCTATAACTAGCAATCGTTCGAATGAGAAAGAATAGGCATTTTATTAAATCTGGGAAAAAATTATAAATGGAATAATTTTAAGTCAAAAATTATTTATGAAAAAATAAATCCTTGGCAATTTAATGGCGAATAGAAGGGGCAAGGATAACTATAGGTCTATCCTTACAAATTTTTATAGAGGGATTGAGGTCTACATTAAAGTTATTTATGCATAATTTCATCGTGATATTAGTGTTTAAAAGTGAATTTTGACCTTTAAGTAATTTTCTGAAGGAGACTTTGTATGGGGGCTAGGGTCAAATGATTCCCGATCATCACGGAAATCTGCAGTATCATTTAAACTTGTATAAAACTAAGTATTTTTGTATAGACACAATAACATTTAACATAATGAGCTCTAAAATCGTATTTGGGAGGGTTACACTATAGTGGTGCAAGGTATAAATATGATCCAATATCTGAATTTCTCGCGATTCTCTCATTAAACGTCCATTTGAAAACCCCTGTATTTATCCAAATTCAGAAAATACAGATTTTTAATTTTGTCCTCCTAAATTTTGATTTGAAACTACCGTTCAATGCAGGCAATATCTGTCAAATAAAAAAAGTAAAAAATAACTAAACAAACATCCATGTTGTACTTACATATCGCTTGGAATATTATATTTTGCATTAAAAATTCCTCTCTGCAATTATACTCCATATTTATATTTTAATTTAATTTATTATACCCTACACCACTATAGTGAGGAGGGTATTATACGTTTGTGCTGATGTTTGTAACACACAAAAATATTGGTCTAATACCCACCTTAAAGTATACCGATCGAATAATTTTTTTAATTGATTAAGACATGTCCGTCCGTCTGTCCGGCTGGCTGTGTAAACCTTGTGCTATGTAAACCTTGTGCGCAAGGTACAGGCCACAATTTTCAAGATAATTTGATGAAATTTGGACCAAGCATGTTTTTTTGGCACAGGTACGAAGCCTATATTTGAAAATTTTGTTTTTTTTAATAAATTTCTTAAATACTTTGAAATTAAGGTAAAATTCAACATAAATATTTCTGTATTAAAAATAAAAATGTTAAAAATACACTCATTATATGGGCGGCCATGCTCGACTATAGATTTCTATTTGTTTTGTTTACATTTCGTTCAGTATTGTAAAATATATTATGAAAGTTTTTTACAACACTGAAGCAATAACTCGATTCGTTTCGTATCGAGTAACATCATGAGAATTTTATTTCGATCACGACTGGAGAATTACCCTCTGAAAGTATTTAGTATTAGTTCTATAGAATTTTGAAATTTTCTTAATAGTTATGAATAAATTTCCTTATTTAAAGATTGATGAGTGTAATGTAAATAGGCAAACAATGAAGTATACTTTTGGGATGTAATAAATTATCAATGTTTTTCGCTGCAAATTAATTACAATTGGGACCGCTAACAAACAGCGAACGTCAAAAATTGTCATTACTTTTTGATTCTTAAGACTTAATAAACACATATGTTACAAGGGGAAAAATTAAGAATATTTAAAAATAAAATAAAACACACACAAATACTAAATGGTATTTTTTTAAATAATTTTTATTTAATAATTATCAGCGTGTTTTTTTAGTTCGTTTATTTAGCATAATTTTAACATATTTTACATTTAATTAGTATTTAAAATTTCTGCTAAATATGTATATAAACTTTTTATAACGCAAAAGTAACCAAAATTTTAATTGTTTGTTATGTTCCAATACAAATAATATATTTTATTTGTTTAAAATCTAAATAAAATTATTAATTTTATTTGAAGAATTTATATGTATTCGTGTTCTTCTTAGAAATAACAATAGATAAAAATATACTTTATACAAAGATTTTTTTGGTATTTCTTTCATTGAAAAATATGTATTTATTATTTATATTTTTGAAAAAAAATTAAATGAAACCTAAAAGCTTACTATTTTTATTTGAAAATATATGTATTCTACTTGTAAAATAATTAAATATTAATTTTAAAATAATACAAATATCAAAATCTGGCTAGTTTTTGTAAAACAATTGAAATAGATTTGAAAAGAATATTCTATTCAATTTATATAAAAACACATTACAGTAAACACCGTTTATAACAATCGTTTATAACGGATGTTAAGGGTAAATTCGTTAATCTCATATCTCCTAAACTAGTAAAGATACAAAAAACGTTTGAAGCTTATAGTCGGTTCTTTAAAAAATAAGGTGTCAGGGACTTTGTTAACTTTACCCCCTTTAGAAAGTAAACTGTTAAAAACTGTATTTTGGTAAATTTGTTTTTTCATTCCATCTATCTTTTAAACCAGTAAAAATACTGTACAGATATTCGGATCTACATATAATATTTATAATTTATTCGGGACCCCAACTTCCTATATGAATATACATATATGTAGGTCGATTAAAGGGCTCTCACTGAACCATCCTGGGATAACCTGGCAATTTGAATTTTTTGATACTCGCCAAAAAACTTAACAGTGTTGTTTTCAGAAAACGTACGAGTAGTTTGAGCACAAATTTTACTTGTATTTTGTTAATGTAACAAAAACAAAATACACTCAAACCTTATTTTATGAGAATTTGAATTAGTGCGGTTTCAAAATTCTAAAATTTTTCTTTGCAAAAATAATTTTTGGAAAAATGTTGGTCCAAATACATCCAAAAAAAAATCTCAACAAATTACTACCACTGATTTTTTACCAATTCCGGTTCGTATATTGTTCAAATCCTTTGTACATGAAAAATTATATATTTTTAAGAAATTTTGTACATATACTTCATCATTTGGAATTTGTGTTGTGGTATTACTTCACATTTATTTTTATACCCACCGTCAAAAAAGTTGGGGGGTGTATTGATTGTGTCATTCCATTTGTAACACATAGTATATTTGGTCATAGACCCACAAAAGTATATATATATTCTGGGTCCTCATTAAATTCTAAGACGATCTAGCCATGTCTGTCCGTCCGTCTGTCTGTTGAAAGCACGATAGCGTCCGAATGGAAAGAGCTAGAGGGTTTAAATTTCACATAAATATTTCCTATTGATAAGGTTTGTTTGGTATTGAAAATGGGTAATATCGGTCCACGTTTTCGGATAGCCCCCATACAAGTGGCCCCTCGAATAAGAGCTTTAACAGTCATAACTTGTTTAAAAATACGAATATAGCGATGAAATTCGACATTAGTAATGATCGAAAATCATTATGCAAAATTTTATGAGGATCGATAATTGACCCTACCCCCCATGTAATATGTAGGTCAAAAATCTATCTAAAAAATTTTATGAAGATCGGTCAATGATTGACCCTATCCCCATATAAGGTCCTCTTTAGAACTGACTGCAACGCTCATTAATGGCTTAAAAATACAAGTGTAGCACAAATAAATTTAATACGAACCAATTCTGTCTACCAAAATTTTATGAGGATCGACCCATAATTGACCCTACCTCCCCTTCAGAAAATTAATTTAACGCTTATAACAGCCCAGCAAAAAATAATTCATGTCATACTTTACAAACGACATCTTAATCACATCTAAAAATGCGATTATATATTTTTTGCTTTTATAAACCAAATATTTTCTTACAAATGAAAACCCAGTTAAAAGTGAGGAAAGAGATGTAGAAAAGTCACTACAAATAACATATTCGAAGTTCATCAAACTTTAGTGAAAAACCAATGAAATTGACATAAGCATGTCATTGAATGAATTCGCTTTTTTATTAAAATCCAATTACTATATTTTTTATGGAGTTAGTGTATCGTTTTGTAGAGTAAATTTTCAACTCAAACTACTCACACTTTATCTAGAAACAAAACATAAGAATTAAATCAAAAAATATTCATTAATAGAACCCCATGCAAACAGAACTGATAGGGATTATTAATTAGAAACCGAACATAAAGTAATTTCAATTTTCGCAAAACTATGTCTTTATTTTACCAAAAATGTATAAACAATTTGTTACAACTTTATGTCTAAAATCCTTTTTGAATTGTATAGATATCTGTTCTATCGTCCGTGCTTTTAATTCTGCAAGAAGTAAGTTACAGGTTACAGATTATGGTATCATGATTCTAGACTTCGGGAAAACACCTTTGATAGAATTTTCAACTAGTGATAACTAGCTTTTATCTAGTGAATGTGCAGTTTTCACTGACGGCTTTAAAATGGATATAGGCATGGGTTATGATATCAACATAAAACGGGCCTTCAGGCTCGCTGATGAATGCAGTGCATTCAAATCAGAGATTCTAGCGATCTGAAAAGTGGCTTGGTTCTCCGGGGTCAATTTTTAGTCAAGCTGCTCTCAGATAATTAAATTGCACCATCTTAAAAGAGTTTGAATAATAAAGATAAAACCGCAGCAAAAAAACATCATTTATCAGTTTAATTTGGCTGGTAGCAATTAAAATACATATTCCATATATTATATCCTTTTAAGGAATTTTGTTTATTAATTTATATAAGCTGTGTTTTTCTAAAATTCATATCTACTTAACAATAGTTTAGAAACATAAAATTTCTTTAGAAAAAACAGGAATAATTTAAAAATTTAATATCTGACATTTGTAAATTACTTTCTAAATTCATAAGAAATTGACTATTTAACAAAATTAAAAAATTATTAATATTTAACTAATTTGTACTGAATAATATAAATTTTGTAAAAAACACAGCTATTATTATTACAATATTCCTCAAAATTAAAAAAAAAACTATAAACAACAATTTGTTTAGCAAGAGTTTTTTTACAACAAAAGAGATGTGTGTGCATTTTATTAAGCAAAAATTAAGCAAAATAACACAATTTTGTTTAATATAAATTTACAAATAAAGAAAATTATAAATAATATTATTTAATACAAGCAGACATTGAAAAACTAAAATAAAATTCTTTAAGGGACATAATAAATTAATGAAAATTGCCATTAAACTAAAACAAACCTAATAGAACATAAGACTCTGCGGTATTTTAAAGACTTTTTAAGTAATTGTTACGTTAAGTTGTTAAATTGGTTTCATTTAGTTTGAAAAAAAGTAAAATAAAAAAGGAAATAATATCACGGCATATATAAAAAATGCACTTTATAAAAGCACCACTAGAGAGAAAAATAATATAATCATAAAATAAAACACAAATACAAAAAAAATATTAAACAAACAAAAGAAAACATAAAATAATTAATAAGATAGAATACAATTTTGCATAATTCGACTAAATTATAAAATAAAAATAAAGAAATACAATGAATTTTTTCTTTTTATAAAATTCGACTAATAATTTTAAATTTTTATAAAATATATTAATATAAATAGCAAAAAATAAATACATACATAATTATCTGTTTTATATTAATTATTATACTTTACTCATACAAAAATTTTACCTAAAATATTAGTGACTTTTATCGATCGATTTTGAAAATATATATTTTTCTTTTTCTCTTAACAAATTTCTTAAAAAAATTTACTTTACAAGAGGAAAACATTTAATTTCTATAATTTTTCATTTCTTAGCTTTTAAATTAATATGACATTGGTTGTTAAGTAAATAGAATTAAGAAGAGTGGTATTAGTGGTATATTGTTTCTTTTTTTGTTTTTGTGTTAAAATATAAAACATTAGCTCCACTACAAAAATTAGCCACATGCGTAATTTTTAAGAAAAATTTAAAATAATTTAAAAATTGTTTGTGCTAATTGTTTTGTTTGAGTGTCTGTGTTTGTTTTTGAAGTACTTAATCCAAAGCTATGCCTTGTATCCAAGCACTTAAATCACTACCATCTGATTCTAATATAATCTCATCTGGTTCATCGTTGGCCAATAAATATTGGGCTGCAGTGCGGCCACTTAAATAGGCACCGTGTACGGTAGAATAAAAATTGGAATGGGTATGCTCGCCGGCAAATAAAATAGCGGGCTAATGGGTGAAAACAAAAATAAAATCATAAATATTGGTTTTATTTAAGTGATAGAGAATATTTTACCTTTAAGGCGTGAGGACTAGCGTATAAAGGTTGGGCCAAATTTTCAATGTCTTCTTGTAAAGCACCTAAAGGTATTGAGGTATATGAACCCATTGTATAAGGCTGAGATTTCCAACTTGTGCTGAAAGAGTAAAGAATATTTTTTTTAAGAAAGTTATAAAATATATAGACTTCGAATAAGAGACAAATAAATTTGAAAATTAGAAATCAAGTATGTATTCTGTAATTACTAGTAGACAGTTTAATGAAGCTTAACTTGCTAATAGAAAGACCTACAAAAGAATTTTTAAATAGAGACGTATGACTTAAATTTAACAAACTTTTCGGAGGGCTTGCGGTTCTCCGAAACATTGCTGAGATAGATACATATAACGATGTTCGTTAGACACGAAGAATATTTTTGTGTCTTTCAAGCAAATATTTAACGATCTGGAAGGCGATTGAAAATATATCATTCTGGTAGTAGATGCTGTCAACAAAATCTGGACTTCACTGTGCGAAACCTGAAGCTATTTCCAGCAAAGTCATCAGTAACACTCATCACCATCTGGGCGTGTAAAGTCAGTGTAGCTTGGTCCTTATTCGTTAAACTCTGTGTCACTTCTGTGTAAAGAACAGATAGATTCTAAATATCCTAGAATTAAATAGGAAGTTCTATCGTCGATCTTGTTTAACATATACATGTCTAAACTCTCAACACACCGTCCAAACATCATCTTACCTCGATGATAATAAAATGGACAGGGTATAGTATTGATGACATTTGCGTTCTGATAAGTAAACTTTTTACATTTTTGAATACATGGATGTAACCTATGCAGTCTGATATACTTATTAATTTACAAATCTACTCACCACACACATCTCTTTGGTTTCGGCACATATGGATCTTGCAGGAAAGTTCTTAATATCTCTGTACACTTTTCAGCAACTACTTCCGACGGTAGAGTTTCCATATATTCAGCTTCACGACCCGACACCCAACCCAATAGTAAAACATCCGATATTTTGGCAAACGAATAGATTTTCTTATACCAATTTTTACTTAAATATTCTGTTGTACTGCGTTCTTCATCGGTGGCATGCATTTCATATTTATCATCATCCCACAGCAGCATAACTTCTGAAATATCAGCGCTTAAAAACGGACGCTCATACTCGAGATATATTTTGTCTACGGTGCCAAACATTAAGTGCTCAATAGATTCCTGTTTGTAATGTGGTAATTCGGGATCGAAGAGTGATTTATGACACTGTTTTAAAACACCCAAGGGTATGGTACATATCACATGTTCTGCATAAAATACACGACCATCTTCGCATGTAACCCGTACAGGATAGTCGCCATTGCCATCTGATTCTACAGAGGCGCCGCGCGAAGTTTTGGAAGTTGATGGTGTACTCTCTTTGCCAGCTGCTGTGGGAAATTCAGTAACTGTCTTTTCCGAATCATCCGAATCGTTTTCATATTCAGAAGATTCATCTACAGTATCTAGACCGGTTAATGTCTTTTTTCGTTTCCAATGAATTTTCTTTACGGGACATTTTGTTATTATAGCCTCTTTGGGTATTTGCGCAGTGAGTGGTCTTAAAATAGAACTATAACCGGCAGGCAACACTATATTGCCACCTTGTAATTCCGTATAACTACCTGTAATTTAAGACATGATAAAATAAGAAAACATTTTATATTTATGGTTTATTACTCACCTAATTCTAAGAGATCTACTTCATTCATATCGGTACAGCCCGTTATACAAGTCTCACGCTTTAGCAAACAATTGAAAATCAATTGTTTTAAGCGTTTCTCTTTGGGATCTTCGACTGAACTCAAATAGATTTGTATTTCGTAATTGATGTGTTCACCCACACTGTTTATGTCGGGCGGTGGGCTGTACTGGCACAGGAAATATTCATCACATCGACGTAAAAAACACACATACGCCTCATAGATTTCCTGCAGTATACTGAAAGGAACTTGTAGGCCATCTTCTGTAGTGGCCACAACTTTGTGCGGTTTCGGAACATTAACCACACTGACTAGACCATGTTGCACAGCGATTTCAAAAATGGGATTACCCAAAACGCCATGAATCCAATTAGCACCCAATTCAACCTGCAAAATAGTTTATTTTTATTTAAGATTTTTTCATATTGTTCTAAATTGTTTGAGAAAAATTTTAAATTAAAATTATAATAAATTTATAATACTGGCCAAAGTACTCTTTATTTGCTGGTGTGTTTATAAACAATTATAAAGATTTAGTGTCTGTGGTCATGTGTTTCAATTGTATGCACTTGTTTGCGTTTAAATTTCAAATTAAATGATCTCAGATAAAAGCACTTGTTATAAACGAATGCTAATTATTTTTAATAAATATTTTCTTAAAGTTTAAATTCTCTATGGAATGTATCAATTAAAAATGGCAAAGCCTATAACAATTTATTTTTGTTGCGATTGCGAGAAACAGGCCAAGCCTCTGCCTCTTTTTAAACAAACAAATTAATGAATAAAATATTCAATATTTCTCATGAATCTACAAAATAAAACATTATAAATAAAGTATTTGTTGAAGCATAAAAACGAATTGTCATTACCTCAAAATAAACACACAAATCAGCGGAAAAATTGTCATTAAATATAATTATTTAACAAACAATAAATTAAACGCTGACTTCGTAATGCACTGCAATTACATTCATGTTATAAGATTTGAAATTACAAACAAAAAAATCTTATAAAATAACAACTACAAAAACATTAAATGTTACAAAAATATTGTAAGAGATTAATTAGAGAAGCGGGGAATTATTAAAACATTTATTGCATTATAATATAAGTTACATTTTAACATTTTTTATTTTTTTACATTGGGGTTCATTCAACTTTTCCTTATATCAAAAGTTTAAAATAAAAATATATTTTATATAAAACAATAATAATTTTTCTTAAGATACGAGTGTAGAAAACTTGCAACAATGATTTCATGTTGGAATTCTGATTTCACCCAAAAAAATACTATATAAAAAATAAACACAATAATAACAACAAGCAATTAAACAAAGGTATTATGAATCTACAGTAAATTCTATGTCAAAGTGTATTCGCGTTGGTATATGGTTTTGAAATAAGATTTTTATTAGACCGGCTCATAAATAGAACAAATGTATGTATAGCAGAAATGTTATTCATTAATTAAAAAAAGGGATTTTTTTTTATCCAATTCCAAATAAATATTATTGAGCTGACAACTTGCTTAACTCTACGAGGTTTTGTTACAACATTATACGACTGACGGACTTAGTTATTTCAATATCCATATCTTCAAACTGTTGAATTTGGTAATTCGGCCAAAGATTGTCAACCCAGCGACAGCTGTATCAACCGAAAGTTTTTTCCCCAGGAAAGAACTATCGGCCACAGTCGAGCTGTTACAACAACAACTTGAACACCTGCCGTATGGGTCTTTTTCAACACTTGGTGAGATTCTGTGACGACTCACCACCATCCATTGAGCTTTTTAAACGTCGATAGCAATTTACGTATATGGAATTTCCGGTACTGTCTAATCTTTGACCATTGTTGGTTATTATACGAGATGCAAAAACATCACTTACGTTTACAACAACGCAGATGGGATGACCTCTGTTTAGTCGCCAACAGCACCGTGAGACGCAACCGGTAGACAGAAGTACGAATTCATCAAATAAGCCTAAGAATTTGTCATACTTACAGAGAACAGGTATGAACAAAGTTTTCTCTGAACATACCTGAATATGAAAGGAAAATTTAATGGTATCACTTGTATATGATACCTTATATCCATCATCTTTAAACCCAGCACACTTCTCATTCGACCGACACACTCATTGAGAACAACATCCCACATACTTATTCTAGGTATATGAGTTGGCAAAACCTTAGCTTAGCCCACGGGCACTCCTCAGTGTGGTTTCAGTTGTAATCGCAAAAGCACCGAACTTCGCCCGAATTATAGACTTTCCCGTGCACAAGTTTTTTAACCGCAACTTTCTGTTTCCTCGAATTTGGGTTTCAACTACAGCCTAAGTGATTCTAGAAGGAACTTTAAATTACTGATCAGCGATGACATTGTCCTGCGGGCTACTGGCCCCCTTTGGTACCAGATTATGTTTTTTTTGGTTCAACCTCATGTCTAATAAATCCAAGGAATTTCCGAGTAGGGAATGACATCACAGTTCATAGACTCGACAGACTAGAGGTAATGGCAGCACCTATTTTCTCTGGATTGAAATAGCATCAAGATGGGCTCATTCCGGGGGAAACTGTGGTGTTTACTGTACATTTTACGTAGTCCATGCCGGTAGTAAGCTGCTGTTGAGTGGCAGAACATGTAGGTGAGGAAGAGAGTCTTGATAGTCTTCACGATTGTCTAAAGTAGAGATATCGTTCTGTGTTATTTTCCCTCTGCCACGTTATTTCCTCGTTTAAATATCGATGACTCGACAGTTTTTCCTTTGAGAAATTAAAAATACGCGCTCGTCAGGTACAATCATATTGAAAGGATTGGCTTAATTTATTCCTCGGAAACTTAAAAAGGATTATAGTATTATAAAATGCAAAAATCTGGGAAATTGCGAACAACACTTCGTTTTGACTTATATCACCGGGAGATCAATAAAAAGACACACGCGGTTACTGAAGCGAAGATCTATTGTCTTGGGAACACACTACGTTTATACGCTGGGTTGTTGTTGCTTCGACACGTGTAATGTCAGTGTGGCTATGTTGACAATCTTTGGTCGTTGTCGTTGAACTGCGAGTAGCTCCAATGCGAAGATCCGGTTGTCGTGGGAACGTCAAATGTCAATACGTGGATCGTCGGTGTTGGTTCATCGGATCACGCTCATCTGCTAGTCTTGACGTCTGGAAAGTGTGGCTGCTATTGCGATAATGGTAGTGTAATATTATTGTGCCTGTTATTTCTTAGATATAATTATATATTAATATCTTGATATCTACTCATAAAAGATTATATTGCTTGTTGTTGTAAAATATTTGCTGTATCTGGACTTTCTTCCACTTATAATAATAATACCCGAGCTATCGTGGAAATGATTCGATAAACTGGTTGAAGTAGGTTGTCTTGAGTACAGGAATGTATTCAAACAAAGATAGAGTAATCTGGACTCAATTGGATATAAAAATTAGAACAAATAATATTGGTTTAATACGTTGTTGTTTTGTTTTTTTCTTTTTTGTTTGTTTATTTATTACGTTGTTATCGACTTAATTATTCTTAATGAACATATATTATTCAGTATGTGATGACTTCAATTCAGTGTCAGTGTATAAAAATAAGGTAAGTTAACAATTGTAGAAAAAAAAATAAAAAATGATCATCCCACTAAATAGAGGTAAAATATTATATGAAAATAAAAAATGCAGGGCATTAGTAGAATGTTTTTATAACATGATGAACAATACCACTTTCGGTAATAAATGCATGTAAAGTTTTTGATTTATAAAAATATATATTATTTATAAAAATTTAAATACTTTCAGACTTCTGTTATAAACAACGAACTGTCATTAGCTACGTTTTTTTGTTAAGTTTTCTGTTATATTTTTGCTTCGCTTCAACAATTTTACTGGCGTATGCGGCGCATATTCATTATTTCCACATTTAATGCAAAATGTAGGTTGGTGTTTTTATTATGGTTCTGTGTTTATATTGTATTTTTTTATATTTCTGATAGATGATCATATTTTTTTCTTTTTTTATTGTATGATTTTTGCAATGTTTACATTACATTATTTTAGTTTTTAGATAATATACCAGTAAGTTAATACATAAAGAGAAATAATATATGTTGTGTTATTTTTATAAAATTTTATAAATAACAATGTTTTTAAAATTTTACTTCAATAATCTTGTTGTTTAAGCGATGGACATTCTGCCGATTATCGTTACGATAAATGGTAATTACTAATTTGACTTTTAAAAAATGGGTGTAAGTCCGATAATAGTAAAATTTATTCTATCACATGTAATAAAATGTGTTAGAACTTTAAAAATCTCATAAAATATTTCATAATTAATCCCGTTGCTTTACAACTTATGTTTTGTCTATTATGTTCTTCACAGAAATGTATGACAATTCCAATTACTTGTAGAATAATGTAAAGCCACCATAAAAGATACCAGCTTTGACACGCGAGTTGCTTATCAACACATAGTCAAGCAACTAAAGAATACTCGTAAAACAGCTGATCAGGTTGTCGGCAAATTAAAATTATTTTATATTAAGATCATACGTGTTAAATACCCAAATACGTAAATAAAAACAAGGCAAAAGTACATAAAAACTTCAATGAAAAAATACATATTTAAAAATGGATAGTCATATATTACATAGAATTGTTTAAAATAATTTTGTTTGTTCTTTAAGAAAATGTAATTTATTTTTTCAAAATAATAACAAAAACCTATTTATTAAATAAAAAAAAATATATTTTTAAACCAAGGGCCTCTTTGAGTCTCATGATATGTTGAAAACAGCAAATATATTTTAAATATCTGTAGCAGTAATAAAAAAGTACATTCATATCTAAAGATATGTAAAAATTATGTTTTCGCTTTTTTAAAAACTCAATCGGATCAAAACTTTTGAAAATATCTATATTTTTAAATGTATTTTACCATGATACAACCATAGAATTTATTTTTTTATGTATTTTACTATAGTTTTGTATTGATTTTTTTAAAACGTTCTCCTAAAACTATTAGACTACTTATGTACTTTTGCCTTTTTACCACAGATTTATTGTTGTTAAACAAAAGACCCGTGTTTGCCCTGGAAATTTACGGCCTTATGCATAATGAAAATGAGCTGCTAACAAGTATGTAAATTCCCATAAGGAAAAGTTAGCAGCTTTTAAGTCAGCAGTAAGTTTTTTATTATGCATAAGGCTTTTAGTAGCTAAATGAAAGTTGGCACAGGGCCGGGAACTTTGGTCTTCACAGCGTTACTTATTTAGCTTATGTCAAAGTAATTGGACGATATTTTGAAGTGAAATAAGGGCTTGTACAAGAAAACTTGTTCGCTAACATGAAGACTATAAATGCACTTAGGAATAAAAGTTCTACATGTTAAATTGCAGTCATTCTAACTTCAAAAATTAAGTTCTAAGTTAGATGTATCACAATATCTTAGCCTTGGTTATATAACAGAACTAATAGAGCCACATTAACAAATGCCATAAAAGCGTCCATTAAGCAAAATACTTTGGGAATACCTGTTCTATGTCGAACATAAACTAATAACATTATATATCAACGTATTTGTTGCTCGTTTTTTAATCCATACATTAATTCTTTGTCAAGCCCAAAGAACGAAGCTGATCGTTCCCACAAAAATTGGATCTCCTCTCCGGAACGATCAGATTCTCAGTCGAAGATTGTCAACTCAACAACAGTTGTATCAACCGGAAGTTTTTTCCCCAAGTAATAACATCCAGTCACAGCCTATCTGTTACAACAATAAAGCTAATCAATATTGGAAATTGGATATATTGTGATAAGTTCACTCTAGGACTTTAAATGTCATTCCTTAACTAGTTTTTAGTATTATGCCTGTTTAATAACTAAAAATTGTTTATAATATTCACAAAAGTATTTGAAATTTGTTTTGAAATACAAAAACAAATTGTGATAATTTGTAACAATTTTTTGTTAATGAACAGACGTAATTTAATTTCTTTGATATTATATTTTGAAATTTTCATATCTATATTTTAATAATAATCTCTGTGAGAAGTTAAACAGACATTTCTAAATAACATATTTTTTCGAAATACCCTTTCAAATATCAAAATGTTAAGGAGAGTCAACACTTTCATGTTCGGTTTCTTTTTCCTCGCAAAAAAGCATTAATTTGCATTATTTGATTATAATTTTTAGCATTCCTACAATACAAGCTTTTAATTACTAAAAAAATTATCACAATTTTGTTGTTAATAATTGAATAAAACAAATTTTTATTAAAAATAATACAAATTATAAAAAAAATCGTTTGCATTTTTTTGTTTTTGTTTTCTAATTGCATGTTGAAAATATAACCTAGCCAACTGCTAATTATTTATATAAAAATTTTATAACAAGTTTTTTTGTTGCTTTAATTTTTTTATACACCCCATATTATTTGCAGACAATAAGTTTTCTATGTGTTTGTTGTTATTGATATAAAATAACAAACTTTTATATATGTATATAATATATATGTATATAATATATATGTACATATATACTCTTGAATTTTGTTGATCATTTTAGTTTAAAAAGAGGATTATTTTATTTAGGCTTCTTGTTTATATGTATGTGTATAGAAATAAGTATTTTATAATTTTTTTGTTGTAATTTAATATTTTCAACATCTTTACGTTTGACAATTATTTGAGGTATTTCCCCTTTTCCGATTTGGTGCATTTTATTCTCAAAAATTAAGCAATGATTTCTTTATTAAAAGTCTAACGACATTTCTAAAAAAGGCGAACAAAATTTAACTTTATCAAAAATTTGCAAGGTTTAATAGAAAATTTCTATATGAACAAAAGTGTAGTTTTTTTTTAAAATATTTTTCTAAAATTTTACTTTTCATAGAAAATTGCTATACAATTTTAATCAAATTTTATTTTAAATTCTATTGAATGTAAAAACTAGTAGTTCTCTATAAATGTAAACAAAAAAAATACTGGGAATAATAAAGACACATGCCATTAAACAGTGCGACATAGTTGTTTTAAATTCAAAACATCTTATATGCAATTATGTTTACGGAAATTATTAACGCATTTTAAATATTTTTTTTATGGCGTAGAAAATACCAAAGTAAGAAAATATAAAATAGTAAACAAACAGCCATTTAAACAAAATTAAGTGAAAACAATTGTTGTCAACTCATTGAAAAAATGCTCAATGCTGTTACATCAAGACTAACATATGACTAAAATTTTACAACAGTCGTGAACACGAGCAAACTGTGAACTCCAGAGACCATTTTATTGGACTCTAGAGAAAAGCTGAAGATATTTATTTTTTAGAGTTACTGGTTACTTGCAAGCAGAAAAAAATCCTTTTTAAGAATTTTAATTTTTAAATTTATTAAAAAATTATAAGAATTTTATAAAGTGTGTAGTAAACTCATATACATAAAATATTTAGTGTTATTTTGTGCGTGAAAGGGTTAATACACTCGTTGAAGAGATATTAAGATATATATTTAAAATTTAACGACAGTTTTTGATTAATCGATAGATTATTGAAAAGTACTAACAGCTGTATTTTTGATAAAATTATAGCCTTTATAGACAACGTCTTAAGTATTTTTAAAATAACATTTTGAAATTTGTAGAATGTTTGGTGTTTAAAATACATATAAAAAATGTGTCACATTGTTTTGCACTGTATTTTATTATTATTGAAATAAATTAGAGTAATCAGGAATTTAATTCTGGAAACTTAGTTCACGGCTAAAGAATAGAATCCATGAAGAATCATGAATGCAATTATTTGAATTAAATTGTAATTAATTTACTCTTTTATTAAATAAAAATTTCAGTATAATAAATGTCTAATGTTTAACAAACAACGATATATAAGCAGGAAGATTTGGTATGATCCGACTAAATACAAAAAATACCATCTGGTGAGTATAAAGATATACATAGGCAGGTGTGGCTGATGATGGGGAAAATGGAATCAAAACAATAAGACAAAATCTAATCATTGGTAATTGGCAGTATACATATGTACAAACATAATATGTGTTCATATCCAATAGATAAAGGAACCTACTGTTTTATGAACATCAATTCATGATAGAAAAAATTATGCAAAAATCGAATAGCCAAGGACGCCTTTTTTTAACTCCGAAAAATAAATTCAATGTTATACTGTGACAGAGCTCTACTGTTTAAAATATAGATGTTAAATATCATAGCTATTGGAAATTGTGGCCCTTCTCTGTTTTAACATTTTACAATGTCATTTTACATCGCACTATTAGACTAATAACCACTGAAAATGTAACGTCAATACAACCTCAACATCCGACAGTATATCAAGAACAGATTTGTATTCCATATTCCATAGGACACTTTTTCTCGTACAGATATTGTACATTGCCGAATCACCTTGACTGTTACTAGATCCCATTTGAGAAAGTTATCTTTAACGAATACTAAATTTTTTTAATTGTAGAGAGATACACCTGAGTATATTAAGGTGTAAAAGGTAAATTTTTATATTATTTAACAATAGTTCACAAATATTTTTGCTGAAGGTCTTATTAAGCAGACACACATGTCATAAACCTTCCCAAAACTACAACAACAAATCAATCAAGTTTAAGGTTTCTACACCATTTCCAAAAATTATTTATTAAAACGGATTTTAAATGACGAATGTTAAAATTTGCTCAAATAAATGACGTAAAAATAAAAATTTTACATTGATTTGCTTTACCTAGACGACTGATCATAACGATCTATTGTAAAAATAAACTAACTAAACTTTTGAAATATTAAATATATTAATGCATCTATATCAATATAATTATTGATAAACAAATTTAATGGAAATTGTGTTCCCAAAGAGAATGGTGTAATGATTAAATTGGCAACAAAGTGAAAACAGAAACGATTACATATTTGCCGAAAAATAAACCCACAACAAGGACGTCAATAAAAATGTGAATAAATGTGTGTTGAACGCTAATACACGCAGTGAGAAATGCAACAGAATTTAAAGACCACAATGCTATGGGAGGGGAACACATTTAAGGAGACAGAAGTCGAGCAACAGTTGATGAAAACTTTTAATTTAAAATTAAATTCAACAACGTATACGGAAGGCACAAATCATACAGACGGAGAAGGCGATTTCATATTTAAACTCTTGACAATTGTTCTAAATAAAAAAATAAAAAGGAAATGTTGTGTATGACCCTTTTAATGCTTATAAAAATAGCCACAGAAAGAGCTGGCCAAAGATTTGCAATTTTAAATTTGGGAAAGCGAAAAAACACAAAGATTTTTAAAAGGGAAATGTGAAAACAGAAATATATATATATAGAAGTGGACTGACTTAATAATAAAGAAAACTGAGAAAAATAAGCAATGAAAATATGTCAAGTGGGTTTCGTAAGGAAAAAGATTCCATAACACAAAATTAACTTTCGATATACAACATACATTACATATTTATTTTTATTATTGTGCCATCATTACCATCCCTTTTTAGACAAATGTGTAACTCTTCTTTTTCAAAGTAATGATGATTATTGCAAAAGTGAAACAAATTGTCTTACATAAGATTTGCTGAGGTTGGCCTTTTTAACTTACTTTCTGTTGTCCCAATGGTATTGAGACGATTCTACCACCAATGCGACCACGTCCCTCCAATATACAAAAGCTGTCACAGCCATTTTGCAGCAAATGATTGGCAGCCGAAAGACCAGACATACCAGCTCCAATGATTATCACCTTAAAATGTGTTGGCTGTGTGGTGGTGCCACTGGCTGCAGCAGCCATAGCAGCAGCATGTTCATCAGTAGGTGATGGAGCTGGAGTATGTGGGGTAGTTTCACCCATTGTGGTTAGATTTTTACACAAATTTAATCACGTTTTACCACTAATTTACTTAATACATTTAATTCCTTTGATTTATTTTATTTTAATCGAAAATAGAAATGAGTGTTTCTTTTTCTTTTGGTGTGCAAGAAAATTTTCACGCACTCACTACACACACACACTCAATATTATTTTTTCTTTAATAATTTCACTTTGTGGTTGTTTCCCGTATGGATTTTTCTTTTTCGGTTCGTTTTTCTTCTTCTCTCGTCGTATGTACTCCGTTTTGATAGACACTGAATGTCAAAATATTTGTAGCGACTGGTGTCTCTGGCGTGTTTCTTGATTTCTGTTTTAGGTCTTTTTTTTGTGGTGGAGCAGACTGCGCAATCGTGTTTGTGGTATTCTCTTTTGTTTGTAAATTTTTCTTAATGTTTGTTTTGATTCATTTATTGTTGTTCATTTTCAGCTCCCCCACCCTTACTTGTGTTTTTATTTATGCTTCTTCTTATTATGTTATCACGTAACATTAACCGGCGATTTGCATATTTACATTGAATGTATTTGTATATTCAAAATTACACAGTCTGTAAATTTTATTAACTTTGTTATGCAAATTTATATATTTATAAGAATTTAAATATTTTGAAGCAAAATTTACACGAGAATTTCATTTTCAATTAGTCAGCAAAGAATAAACCAAAATCAATCTGTCAAATATTATTTTGCTATTTTGTTTTCATCTTTCGTTTATAAGTAAACACTAATCATTCACAATAGTGTAAATGACATTTCGTTTAATTGTGAAAGTATCCGTTAAAATTTAACTTAAATCATAATTTTCATTTAAAATTCAAAAGAAATTTGGAGAAATATTAAAAAATAAAAAATTATATATAATTGACAATATTTGAAAAAATATGCTAAATTTCGGTGCTGTATAATAACTATAACCCTGAGAGCATTGAGTAGCAGCCAAAGTTTGGAAAGAATAAATTCTATTTGAAATTAATTCCCTTATATTTTTAATTCGGCTTTAATATTTTGAATGTATCATTCTTTAAAATCATTCTTTGTATTTAAATTCTAAAACTGAATTCCTAGGCTTTATATTCTATTGAATTAATTCCTAAGAGAATTCATTCTTTATAGGAATGAATTCAATGGAATGATCATTCATATTTGTTTAATTCCTTCTAATACAAATTAAATGAAAGAAAAAATTTTAATTCAATTTTTAATATACAGAATGCTTTTGAATTTTAAAACAAAACTTTCATTCAATCTATTTCATATTGAATAGTTAAAAAATTTTTAAATTCAATTTGTAATAGATTGAATTCAAACAAAATTTATATCATTCATAACGGAGTTAAAAATCAATAGGAATTGTTGAAATTAATTTTAATTCAATTTGTAACAGATTGAATGCAAACAAAATTAATTCATTCAGAAGGAATTTAACATTCTATAGGAATTAATTCATTAGAGAATTAATTCAACTACATCGAAAGCTTTAAGAATTAATTCTAGGAATTAAATCAAAGGGAATGAGTTTGAAGTATTGTTAATTCTTTAAAATATATCTCAATTTCAAATAAAGAATTAGGGAATGAATTCTTTCGGATCTTTGGCAGCAGCTCAGTATTTCTCCAAATCATAAATTTTTTTCGCCATATTTGAGAATATTATAACAACATGATTTTTTTATTTCAATATTATCAAAACCCCCAAAAAGGATATATTAACAATTTTAATACAATTTTTGTTATTTTTAAATTCAAAATTGATTCATTTATCTTTCACCATTGGTCTTTCACCAAAATTTTCAAGTGGAAAGCCTACATTGGCTTTGTACCTTTAGAATTGAAATTTAAAGAATGATTTTAAAATATTAAAAAATTTCAATCCAAAAAAATATATAAAAGAGTCAATTCCAAAAAGATTTAAATAATGATTATAAAATATTCAACTTTCAATCCAAATAAAAAATATAATATAGTTAATTCTAAAAATAATTATTTCCAAGCTTTTCTAACATAGCATAAGGAACTCTATAAATAAAGGTGTGTTGGCTCTTTTATCTTGTATCAAATGTAAACATAACAACGTTTTTAAAATTCTAAAAAATTTAACAAAAAGTCTGTGCTGAATTAAATAAATTTATATTATATAATGTATATTTGTCACCTGTCCATCACTTACTCATTTCTATTTGGAAACAGTGTTTGTGAATGAAAAAATAACAATGACGTTTGTTTTGATCTCTATTGTGAATACTTTCTTCGTAAACATTTCTTGCTCCCCAAAAAAACAGTGACTCGTTCAATAAAAACAAACAAATTCGCGATTAAAATTGAAAAATAATAAAATAAATTTATTGTTATTGCTTAACTTTTACTACATTAAAAAGTTCTAATGTAATTAAATAATTAAATAGCTGATTTTTTCTAAAGAAAAACGAAAATGACTTCGAAAAAATTAAGATTTCGGGGTGATTTAAATTTTCAAAATCGCATTGATGACTTGTACGATGAGGTGGATGGAGGTGCAGCAATAGCTGGCTTCAGTCACAGACGTTCTAGTGGGAGTGTAAATACACATAATAAAGACAGTAACGATACAGCAACAAAAGTAGCCAAAGAATCAGAAGAAGGCGAAAAGGGTAAGTTGTGTGCGGTGCGTTATGGTTGAGGAAAAATGCAGAAAACCTGTTGTGGTTTTGAGTAGCTTTTTAATAGACTCGTTAAAGTGAAAGGAATGTGTTATAGAAACAGTAAAACATAAAAAATAATGCAGTAAATTTCTGTTGCAGAAGCTCCTTCGTTTATGGATTTTTTCAAATTGGAAATGACAAGAGGCTATCTACTGGAACATGATGAGGAACGCTATACAGCCAGGCGTAAGAAGATTTATTCGTTTATGCGTATACCTCGAGACCTGGAACGTTTTATGGTTTATGGCATCATGCAATGTGCCGACTCATTTCTGTACATACACACATTTTTGCCGGTACGTTTCGCATTGGCAGTGTGGGGCATGTTGACACGTCCTATTGCCAGCTGTTTAGGTTTAAGAAGGCGTACACAACGTCTATTGACACCGGCAGAAATCTGTGACTTACTCAAGGGAACTATATGGATTGCCGTGACACTTCTAATGCTATCGGTCGATACGAATCGAGTGTATCACATAATTAAATCGCAATCTATAATTAAATTATATCTATTCTATAATATGCTGGAAGTGGGTGATAGGTTGTTATCCGCTTTTGGTCAGGATACTATAGATGCATTATTTTGGACAGCTACAGAACCGAAAAACTCGAAACGTGAACATTTTGGTTTAATAACACACATTATTTTTACATTGATCTATGTGGTCTTGCATAGTTTTCTGATAATGTTTCAGGTGAGTTGAGGGAAAAAAGTTGTTAATTTAATTAGTATAAAATTTTTTTTAAACAGTTTAAAGTAAAAATTATTTAAGTAAAATATATAACAAAGAAGCTGGAATAAAAACATAAGTAATAAAGTAAAGTTGGTTAACCACAACAAATTGATAACCCACAACGGTATAAAGTAATGTTTGTAAGGGAGCTACATGTCTTTAATTATGTTTAAATGATTTGTAATGCATTTTGTTAAATGCTTTACAAAAATTAACTTTATTTGAACAGTTTTGAAACAGTTGTAATATTTAGTTACATTAATTCAATACTTTTACCTTAATTATTTTTTTTATTTTTCCAGGCCACCACTTTGAATGTTGCTGTAAACTCCAACAACAAAGGACTTTTAACCATTATGATATCGAACAATTTTGTGGAACTAAAAGGATCAGTATTTAAAAAGTTCGATAAGAATAATTTATTTCAATTGACTTGCAGTGATGTACGTGAAAGATTCCATCTATCCGTTTTACTTTTCATAGTGATGATACAGACAATGAAAGAGTTCGACTGGAGCTTTACACAGTTTTGTGTAATGCTACCCGATTGCTTTTCGGTGCTAATAACTGAAATTCTTATAGATTGGATAAAACATGCATTTATAACTAGATTTAATGAATTGCCTGAATACATTTATCGTGAATATACAACAAGTTTGGCATATGATATGACACAAACTCGGCAAAAACATGCCTTTTCGGATCATTCAGATCTGGTGGCTAGACGTATGGGTTTTATACCTTTTCCCTTGGCGGTAGTGCTGATTAAAGCAATTTACTCAGCGGTATCGTTTAACAATTTAGGAGCCTGGATATTGTTTTTGTTGGCATATGGTTTTGCTTTGGGCCTAAGGATTTGTCTTACCATATGTGCTTTGGGAAAAGCTTGTAAATTAATGAAAGAACATCAAGACGAGAAATGTAATTCATCGACTCCAAGTTCCATGACCAATGTGCCACCTGTGGGCAGCAATACAAATACCGCTACTATGGGTATGCCGGGTGTGGAGAATTTACCCAGCTCACCGCCTGTCAATAAACATAATCGTTCAGATATGGCTACATCACCTACACATCCCTCTTCTGCTGATAATGTTGGTGGTGGCAGTAGTGTTGGAAGTTATTCCTTGCAAAGATCACTTACCGTGGACTTAACTCCTACGGATATGTTAAATATTTCAGCTAACACTTCTACCCCTAAACAAGTAAGCAAAACTTTATCCAATACTTCTTGCAACAGTGCCCCGGGTGTCTTGAATAAATCATCACGTAATATGTCCTCAACCTCCTCTAATACCCCCACTTCTGGCAACAATATAACACACAATGAAATGGACTTGGATGTAAAGAGTTCTCTGGAATTGGGTGCCACTGCCTTATTTTCCAATAGTGATGTGGATTTAGATGATGTTTGTTTAAATGAACATATTTTAGAACCAAATACTACTTCATCTACAGCTGGTTTTGTAGAAGAAGCCTTAGCAAAAAGTGAACCAGACTTGCAGCAAACTTCCAATGTCACCACAACACCTACCACCAGTAGTCCAAAATCGACAACCACCACTGGTCAAACGATGTTGGGCAGACGTACGCACAAAAGATCTGAGTCCGAACCAAGTATGCAAAGCATAGTGGGTTCTTCGGATTCCAGTGAATCGCAGGCGTAGTGAAATTTGTTAAATATTTTACTTACTTTCTATTTCTAAACTATTTCATTTCGTTCTATTTAATGTTTCTACATCATAAAGACAATATTTATATTAAATTTTAGTTTTATTTTCAAATAATTTTTTTTTGTTTTAGTTAGTTTTGTTAATTAACATTAACAAATGTTCTTAAACTTGTTTAGCTAATGGTTGAAGTTTTAGATAGTGTTATTTTTAGCGATAGTCAAGAAAATTGGGAATATAAGAACTAGATGTAATGTATCTTCTAAATGAAAGTTTGTAGCTACTGGGTATACTCTAACTTCTACTTAAGGGAATTTGGTGAAAAAGCCAGTATACTATTGGAAATATAACTTATATATTATACAATAGAGATTTGTAGTTTAAAACTATAGGTTAAATCTACGAAAGAAGAGATCAATTTGACTATATTACCTTTTTTCTCACTTAAACAAATCAGAGCGTAATTTCTTATTTCACATCGAAAGAAAACTCTTACAAATTTATTACAAAAATATTAGTTTTTGTCTTGAGTTAGAAATAATTAACCATTAATTATTCGATCCTAAGGGAATAATTTCGTCATTATTAACTTGACTCAATAGATAAATACTTTTTCACAATCTGTAAAGCAAGACATTGTGACTTCACTATGAATCAGCTCTTCTGAATGATTTTTATATATCAATGTAATAAGACTTACTCCCATTATTATGAACGTTTAAAATTAATTTGAAATTAACTTTACTGTTTTTCCTTTTTAAAAATATAGCTCAAAATATTTAAGTAAATAACTATAATTTAAAAAATCTAAAATATTATATAAAAAATATCAGTTTTGTTAATAATAAACAACATTATGAATTTAATTTTAAATACTTATTGTTAATTACATTCAATCCTATGTTCATCGATACTTAACTATTGATTGTTCCTTTAAATACATTTTATAGTTTGTTTTATCTTAGCTAGAATATGTTATTTTTAAATTTAAAACTGTGTTCGATTTTTATTCAAGCTTACTAAACTTACAAATCAAATTGCATTGCCTTAAAAAAATTTAAATATGAAAAAAAAAATACCTAATTGCATTCAAACAATATTAATAATATTGAAAAATATAAGTATAATTTATATAAGTATTTAAAAAATAAAAAAACTATATACAAATATACATACGTACATTTAATAAGTGGCAAATTTGTTTAATAAAATTGTCCTTAAAACTTAATTTAGTTTTTATATTATTAAATTTTATCCTCATGTTGCATGTTTTTAAATTGTATTTATTTGGTAAAATTGTTCAATATTATAAGAATATTACTCTGAATAATTGTTTTTCGTTTTTTTTATATACTTAACAATTTAATGTGTTGTTTCTAGATAACGTGTAAACAAATTAAGTTAAAATTTGTGCTTAAACTACTCGCTCTTTAACTAGAAACAGCACATAAATTAAAATAAATGGAAATATTTAAAAATTAATTAAATTTTATTATTTATTTAGGTTATATTAGATTTAAATGAAGATGTTTATACCAGGGTTTGTATTGCTTGCTTCAAATTAGCAAAAGCACTAAAATAACTGATTTGCTTAAAGTTTTTCAGCACTTGTATTCAAAGCACGGTTATTTTCTGTTCTTAAAAAAAAAAACATTCAGCAGATCCTTACAAAGTAAAAGAGCGCTCATGCTTATGCACGCAGTATCCTGTAAACAGTAGTGATTGTTATATGATGTAGCTGACATCGTTAGCACTAAGCATTTCACTGCACTACTATAGCTAATGAGTATATTTATTTCGTTTGGCTTCGCTGTTTAACTTCGCTTGTTTATGTTCTCATATTTTAGTTAAGCAAAAATTAGAAAGCAGAAAATAGTGAAACAAATAGCAAAGCTAGCATTTTTCTATAGCTGAACTTTATAGATCGGTTATTATAATATGGGTAGATTAAAATTTTAATATGAAATTAAATTCCTTTTGGTGTGGTTAATATTTATTTGATTTTTTACATAAATACATATACAAATGTTTTGAAAGTTCTATGATGTTACTCGTCTTCTGTATGACCTTCGAAAGTATATTGCAAGACTTCCTCTTCTTGGTGAATTAAAGAAACTACAGTTTTATAAAATCCCGGCTTTAAGAATTTCTGAAATTTGCTTGAGTCTAAAGGATAATCCTTAACAACATAAATTTCCTGCGTCACTGGACATTTGTCAGGATCAGGAGCATTTGCATGATTTTTCAATGTGTCATAGAAATATTTTTTATATTGATTTGCCATGACCTGACAGACACCAACATTAGCAATTCCAACTACTTTCTTAAACTCTCCATCTTTTTCGGAGCAATGAAAAACGTCCATATTTATCTGAAAAGGAAATAAGAGAACTCAGTACAAAAATTGTATACATGAGTAGTGTTAGTAGGTTCTTACCTTATATTCATCATCCAAATCTATGGACTGCTCAACTTGGCCATTGATTTTGACCTCATCATCTCCGACTTTATCAAAAGTTATATCCGTTTTTAATATATGTTCAGCATCCTTGACTTTATCTAACTTGTCCAGCACCAATTTTATTTTTTTCTTTTCTTTATCGGCCGTTGTATTTGAGACTATGGTAAAAAATAAAAATCCAGTAAAAATAAAGTCTTTTAGTTTCATGTCTACAGGAAGCTTTATACTAAATTATTTCTAAATAATATTTTAAACATGCATGTACTTTTATAATGTAATTTCGATTAATTTTACATGATGCAAACGTAATTTGATTTTCTGATTAACATAACATGTTAACATAAAACGGAAACTATTAAAAATATATAGAATTTTGTGAAATTGATTATAGTTATTAAAATAATATTATTGTAAGTGAAAACTGTTAAATGTAATTTAAAAGTTTTCATTCCAACTGATCAAACTTGTAAAACTGATGTCTTCAGATCGGTATGAAATTAATACCAATTTTAGTGGTTACCTATTGTTCTTAGAAAATTTTTTTCTTTACGAGATTTTTGGTCACTTAAGGCCGGGTTTCTTACTCCTCAGTTAAACTAGGCTTAACTTGCTGTTAGATTAAACTCGGAACAAATTCAGGAGGACTTAAACTGATGATTGTGTTTTTCAGTTCTAGATTTAAGCTCAGTTAACTTCGTTAGTATTGCCAACTTTTCACTCAAAAACATAAACAATGAACAGCAATTTTTTGCAAACAATAATTTTGTAAAATGGAAGATTTTGCAAAAATGTTAAATAAACATTTAAAACAATAGTAAATAAAACAAAATAATTAAAAAAATTGTAATTTACTTAAAATATAAAGTTTTTGTTCTTCCGAAATCAACGTTTTATTGTTTTTGTTAATTGTGTTTTCGCACTTATAACTTGAGTTTAATTAGCCAATTACACTCAGTTAAAGTAAGATAATAAGTAACTTTACTGATAACTGAAAAACACAAAACATATATTAAACCAGGTTTAACCAAAGTATGAAGATTATCTTTATCAGAAAAACTCGCCCTAAGAGTCCATCTTTAAGTGATAGATTAGGGATTAAATGAAAATTAATTCTCCAAAGTTGTTTTTGAGCACTCAAATAGTTAATTTTGTTTGCTAGTTTAAGCGCCTAATGGAGGTGGTTTAAACATGAGCAAGAAATGCAAAAGTATAAACAGCTGATGCAAAAATATTAATTAAAATTTTTATAAAAATAAAAATAAACATTAAACTTTTTAATTTATTGATAAATATAAATTAAGTTTTCATTAATTTTCATATTACTTTTACACTTGTCGTAATTTTTTTAAACATGAAAAAATAAACAAAAATAGCAATAACTGGTGGTAATATTTTTCGGATAGGTATTACTTAGTAAAACATAAATCTGGTATTATAATTTTGGAAGTATTGGAAAACCTACAATGAATCAACTAAGTTTTTTGCTTACCTTTTTTAAGAAAACAATTAATTACCACTTTAGTGGGGAGGGTATATTGAGTTTGTGCTGATGTTTGTAACACACAATAATATTGGTCCTATACCCACATTAAAGTATACCAATCTGCTCAGAATCATTTACTGAGTCGATTTAAACTACAGCCCGCAATTTTGAAGATAATTTGGTACATGATTTTCTATTGTCCCAGGAACGAACACTATTGAAAATCGTTAACATCGGTCCATTATTTCACCTAGCCCCCATACAACTGTACCGCCGAATAGGGCTTGTAAACATTGTAATTAAACTACAGGTCGCAATTTTGGAGATAATTCAATGAAATTTGGCACATGATCTTCTATTATACCGTAGACGAAGCCTATTGAAAATGATTAACATCGGTCCATTGTTTCACCTAGGCCCCATAAAACTGAACCCGCCAAATAGGGCTTTTAAGTTCATAATTATGTTTAATATACTAGTATATACAAGGCAATAACGATAAGATATTTATTGTGAATTGGACAAATATGTAATAAACATATAATAAATTCTATATAAAATATAAAAAAAACACATCAGTTAATTAACACAGTCTCTGATTAACAATAATTCAATGTCGTGTTTAATTATCGCTGCATTTAAAATTTTGTAAGGATATTTTATTCATGTAAACGTGTTTATACACTTGAATAAATACAGACACACATACATACGTATATACATGCAATATACATGTGAGTCCCTTTAAATGGTATAAATTGTTCGAATGTGTGTGGGATTTTTGTAATAATAATAAAAACTACATACATATTTATTTTAAACAAAAGTTCATATTTCATTGACCCAAAATATCATGCAATTAATTGCACATCATCCGGTTTGGTTTTGTGTCAAGGGAGACAAAGTTTTGAAACAAAAACTATGTGAGCGTATTTTAATGTTCAAGTGATGTAATTACTTTTTAAAAGTATTAACGAAAATTGCAAGCACAATAATTATTCGAAGTATATACTAAATTTGAATAGAATTTTCAGTTTCTGAAATTATTAAGCCATTTCATGAACAGCTTGTTGTTAAATATTGAGTTTTACAATAGATTGGGTCGATAATAAGCATTTCTCTCGAATTTACTTCTAATAATGAATGTATAGTTGGGCATGGCCGACCACATGATTTTTGTACAAGAGGGCTCAAAGGTGAGTATGGGTAAATAGTGGCCTATCCTTATCAATGTTGGTAGAATAATTTACGTTTATTTTAAAGTTATTTATGTAGATATTAGTGTTATTATTGTTTATAAGTGAATTTTCTGAAGGGGATTTTGGGGTCAAATGACACCCAATCATAACAAAAATTGTAGTATCATTTAGAATTCTATAAAACTATTGCTTTGTATACACAGTTATTAGATCTTACAACGTTGGCAGCAAAATGTGCAGAAAATGTCTAATAACAGTGTAAACTTACAAATTTTGTCAGTAATGCCTTTTCTGTCAACGTTGCAAAGGAAAATTGTACGTTCAGACGATTGTTAGAAATTTTCTGAAGATTTTACTGGCAACGTTGTAAGATCTGACAACCGGGTATCATGGCTTTAAGTTTTACCTAGTTTTGTTGATTATTTTGTATCTTAACATCAAATGAAAGAATTTAAAATATTTTTCTTTGTCTTTTCTTGCAACTTGGATATGTCCCGATCTTTTTGGATTATAAGGTGTCTTGTGTATTTCTTATTTGAAATACGACCATAACATCTAATTTCAGCCTTTTAAAGAAAGAATCTGAGGATTTTAATTTTTAGAAAACCTAACAGAGTTGCTACTGAAATGGACTTGGGAGTTGGGAATGTCAAAAGCAGATCCTGTTGTGACAAGCTCATCCTCCTATTAATTTCTAAATAGTCATTACTCGCAGATAACACGGGTAATGTCAGACGGTTTACCCAGCCTTGACAGACCTTTCTTGCATTGTCTGATTAATAGGGAAATGTCGTAGTGTATGAGTATAGTGTATAATGATTGTGGTTGTTTATTCACTTGGTAGATAACCTCTACACCATTCGATCCTTCAGGGATTCTGACATTGAAAACTCTGTCGAAGTCCGTGTGTGGTGTAATATAGATATACGGTTGGTTCAAGTCATACCGCATAGTGGTTTACTATTATTGCTCAAAGATACAATAATACATTGTACCATTTACCCCAACACATATGATACGCAGCAGTGTTATGAAGATAAGTTTTTGCAGTTTTACATGTATGTAGTCTTATGCAAATGATTGCAATACAAAACCCACATATAAACCGGAAACTCTCACTAACACAATAACAAATGTACATTCAAGCAGACAGATAAACACACGAATACACACAATATAAAAGACCAAAATGAAATGAACACTTTTAACTTGTTATAAATCAAGATAAAGGCCACATGAATGAAACCACCTTCGTGCGAAACAAATTGTGTGAGTTTTCGTATGAAAAAAAAGAAACATACAAACCAAAGTGTTAAAGCTAAAAAATCCTAAAATCCCACACACATTTTGCAACCGATGCAGATGGCACATTTACTTGCACATTCACTCACACAATCACATTGAACAGTAGACACATTCTTTTTTGGAAGGCAAACAGCACTGACCCACCAGTAGAAATAATATATACAGTTAAACTGAAAATTACTGTATTTCCGAGAAATGTTTGTAAAACTAAATGCAGTTAAACTATGTTTGTAATGGTCCAATATGCACGAGACTGTATTAGTGCATGTGTAAAAGATTTCAAATTTTATGCAGGCACGTGTTGGTGTAAAATTGCAGTTTTTACGCTAAAATGTTAAATCCGAAACTCTGGAGGTGTTTAAATATTAAATTAATTGCAATATTTTTAATTTTTGTATTTTAACACAATATCTGATGCAAGCATAAATACAATTATTTATACATTATTTAATTGATTTGTAATAGTTTAACGACATCAGCATGTTTTCGGTTTACATATTGATTGTATAAATAATTTAACATATGTGTGGGAAGTGTAAAAAAATGAAAATATTTACTTGTTAAAAAGGATTATAGTTATATAATTGTTAATTAATTTAACATTTTAATTTTTTAGCTAAGTTCTTGAACTTCTAAGTACATATTTGAGAGTATCTAGAGCAGACGTCGGCGCTAGCATTGTTCTGAACACAAAGATTTTCTGGAGTTTACATGTATACAGAACGATCGCATACGAACTTCTCAAGAAGAGCGTCAAAAATACAAATATTTTATTTAGTTGCTTGGCAGCATTCAACAAAGTAGGTTGATGTCGCTTTGTTTCAGAAATTGCGAACGCAATTTGAAAAAAACAAAAACACAACTTCAACAAGTAAGAGTGCTATATGCGGCTGTGCCGAATTTTATATACCCTTCACCATAGTATATTTTAAACATATAAGTTTTATAATTTTTTTCCCGACTACATTAATATTACACCAAAAGCAAAACAAAATGAACAACAACAACGCTAAACGAAATAAAAACAAAATACACAAGGCATCTAAACCAACGGACATTTAAACATACATAACGAAAAACACAGAAAAACAAAATAAACAACGCAATAAAACCAACCTACATCCAAATATACGATCAGAATTCACAAAAACAAAACAAAATACACAACTCAATGACGCCAACAGCATACGTGTACATCTTTTTCTAATATAAAGTGTTGTTGTTGCTTATTTAACAAAGCATGAAAGATATTTGACATTTTTTGATGAAATTTTCAGAGGTTGTCTCGGATTTTTGTTTATATCTCCGTTATTTACCGACCGATTTTGCTGATTTTAAATATCGATCTTCTCGAAAGCATATCTAATAGAATTATTGAAGATTCGGATCTTGCCGATATCTGTGGTCCTCTAAAAACTGATTTCAACAGACAGACAGACGAACATGGCTTAATCGACTCCGCTATCTATAAGGATCCAGAATATATATACTTTATAGGGTCGGAAAATTATATTATAGAAATAACAAACGGAATGACAAACTTATATATATATCCTTCTCACGAAAGTGAAGGGTATAAAAACAATGCCTAACAATGAAAGTAAATAAGATAATTCTTATTTGATACTTTTTTGTACATTTTAATTTCTATGTGAACAAATTATCATTCTTATATCCATTGATTATATTTTGTTTATAAATATTTCCAATTTATAGTAGTGCAATTTAATCTTCAAAATTGAAAATAGCCAAATATTTTTTTCAGTGTAATTTAATTGGTGATTTTTTTCATCTGCCTTTCTATACGCCGGTGTATGATCTAGAGACTCTACTCTTGGTGATATCAAGAAAATGTTAATCTCCTAAACGTATACGTAATAAATATTATTAAAAGCTATTAAATATAACTCATTCGCTGTTCATATGATATATGTATTTATATTAGGACAGTCCCGTTTGTATGGAGAAAAAATATGGTGTCAATATTTCTAACTAAAATTAAAGTTAAAATGATTTTAAAATAATGTTTTTAAAAATTGTTTGTCCTTAGAAATACTTAAGAACACTACAAGGTTTTTCAAAGCCAGTTGTAGAAGTAAATACGATATTATTATTTTCATGATTTCTTTTCAAGAATTATTGTTATAAAAAAGATTAAATAAATGTTCTTTATTATAGAAAAATTGAATTGAAAAACAAGTATGAATTTATAGTCGGACATTGCCGACATTGTGGATTTTACATAAAGCATTTAATTTGTTTTATTGTGAAATTTTTTACTTATTGTTAACAAAAAAGAGATTTTCTACAAGAGGGCTCATAGGGGAGAAGGGGTAAATATAGGCCTATCCTTATAAATTTTGTGTAAATGAATTTACGTCTACTTTAAAGTCATGTAGATATTATGATATGTAGATATTGATCGTTTTATTAGTAATTATAAGTTAATTTTGACCTTCAAGTAATTTTCTGAAGGGGAGTTTGTATGGGGGCTAGGGTCAAATGGGGCCCGATCTCTATAAAAATTAGTATTGTTATTTATTGTTCTATAAAACTAATTTTTGTTGATTTTTGTTGACATTATAAAACATTTAACGTAATTGTAAGTAAAGGCCCGATTCGGGGGGTACGGTTGTATGGGGGCTAGGAGAAATAATAAACCGATTTCAACCATTTTCAATAGCGTTCGTTCCCTGAACCAAAAGAAGAGTATATGACAAATTTTATTAAATTATCTTTAAAATTGCGACCTGCAGCGTGCGCACATGGTTTACATGGACACACAGACAGACGGACATAGCTAAATCGACTCAGAAAGTGATTCTGAGCCGATTGGTATACTTTAAGGATGGGTATAGGACCAATATTTTTGGGTGTTACAAACTTCAGCACAAACTTATAATACCCTTCCCACTATAGTGGTGTAGGGTATTGAATTTTGTAGAAATTTACTGTTAATGTAGATTAATTTTACCTGTTAATTATTGTTTTTACTTAATCGGTTAATTAATGAAAATTTTTATTCGTTATTTGAAATTTGACAATTTTCATTTATTTGAATGAATAACAGTCAAAAATTAATGGTTTGAATACTCTAGAATCGAATAAGGACCCAGAATTAAAAACGCAATAAATAACTGATTAAAACAAAAATACAAAGTAATGAATAATAAAGTTTTTTATATGATAAATTAAGTTAACAATTAATTAATAATTATATAAATTATTTAAAAATCGTATGCCTAATTTTATAATGTTTAAATATTCTCAAAAAGTCTTTGTGCCTCGCCTATAAATGAAATGTTTCTAATATAACATTAAACATACATTTTTAATAACTAGACGTCTGATAAAAAGTAGACACATTTATAAATATATACTCCCTGTTTTTACAGGCGCCAGGACATCCTTTAAAAATATTTTTTTATAACATACATACAAATTTTAAAATGTCTGTGATTTGTCTGTATGATAATAATTGTTAACATGAAATTTAAAATATATATTTTTTAATTGGACTAAAGTTGGTTAATGGAAATGCCGCCAATGAGTGTCAACAAAACTAAATGTATATACATATGTATATTTGCTTTCGTTAAAACTTAATTTGGTTTTCTTAGGACGCAAATGTATTTTTTTATATCCAAACCAGGAAAAAATATTTATGCCAAACCTAAGTCCTATGGAGCAATAAGCCTTACGTCCTTCCTACTTAAAACTTTGGAACGGATAGTCGATAGTATGGTATGGTTGTCTGTATACCAGACAAAGATCTCGACTTTATGCAACATATTTATGTAAACGGACGATCGATGGAAACCGCGTTAAACGAAGTTATCCACTACATAGGTGAATTCATCGATAGCAAACTATATGGTATGCATTGAAATCGAATGTACTTTAAAAACTTTTATCAAATCCTTAACCGGTTAGACCGGATGCTCAGTAACTGGATCAACTAAATGTTAAGGAACAGATGGATAAACATATTAACTAAAGAAATATCCTCGTATTCATAAAGACATTAATTGCTTATTTTAGATTTATTACGCACATTTTCCATACAAAATTCCTACAATAAACCATCAATAACTTTATTGAGCATTTATGAATATGGGGGTAAACATATAGTGTGGACAGAAAATTTGGACTTTTGTTCTATTGTGTATCCATCCCAGCAGTTCTACAAAGAGTTATTGCATTCAAAATATGTATTACTTTTAGACTCAAATGCATTTAATTCATCTCTTAAGTGCCTGCACTTAGGAGTTTCCCAACAAGAAAGAAAACTATCTTTAATTATATCAATGAGATTATTACCAATTTATGTTTGAGATTGTTTAAAGATCCCTATATGACTGGGAAGCAGGTAATGTGTATTAATAGTAGTTAAGGTAAGCTGAAGCTTGGAAAGGTCTTTAAGTTTATTATTTCCATAAGCAGGCTATATGAGATGCTGATAGATAGGTCTTCTCTCCATTTTGTTAAAACTATTCATTAGCCAGGACATTAAAATGTTTATGTATCGCAATCATATGTAGTTTACTGTATTCGATGCTTTGTTATTGGACTTCCGGAAATATCACATGCATACTTTTCTGAACAAATGTGTACATATACTTTGGTAAACATATAAATTTCTAACACTAATACATTTTTAAAGAGAGTTAAGGACCATAAATAAAGATGGAGGGAAAGAGAGTAAAGTGCGTAGGTTTAATTTTTTTATAAAATGTAAAAACAACAACTAAAATAAACATTGGAGACAGTACAAACAGAAAAAGAAGGTAAATAAAAACATTTACCCTACCAATAAATATGTACATACACGTATATACATATATGTTTGTATGTATATGTTTAAATGCAACAACTATGGATTTTTTTTAACGATAATATTAAGTAAGAAATATGAGAATTTCCGAGAATAATAAATTGATTGTATGAGTCTCAGACTAATTGGGAATTATAAGAATATAATATGTATAATTTATATTTCTGTAAACAAAAAATCATAGACACTCACATATTTACATACATAGGAATACGCCAACACATATATACACTCTTTGACTGCAGGCCGGATGCATAACATAGACACACACACACAACCAAACAACAGTTAGTTGTCGTGCCCTTGACATTTGTAAAGGTAATTCCAATGAATGAATGGGCCAAAACTTAATGAAAAAGGCGTTCAACAAAAACAAAAGCACAAAACTAAAAATGGGTTTTAAAGTGTGCCATATTATGGGGATGGGTGTTGTTGGCATTCAGGAAATAACTAGTATTTGGCGCCACAGATAATGTAAAGTCAACAAAATATCTTGGAGTAAAAAAAGCAAAAAATTGAACTACAAATTAGAGTGGGGATAGTAAATATGTATTTTAATGTTTTTGCATTTTAAATGCCGGGTGGGAGGAAATAGAAGAGGCGATGATTTATTAGATGTTGATTTAATTTTATAGAATATTGAATATGAAGAGTTATTTTTTATTCATATGTGGCACAATTAGTTATTCTATGTATTAATTTTAAACAACAATCTGGCATTTGTTGTTTATGGAAAATTTAACAAAAAAATCGTATAAAAAATGTTAAAAAAGATAGTAAGTAAATTAATGTTAAAACAAGTATATAATCGATCATGTCTAATCATAGAATACCCCACATTGGTGTTCACATATTAATAAAATTGACCTGAAATTAAGCTCACTCTTCTTAATTTTTTCTTATATAATCAAAAATTAAAGTATGATATCTAGTGTATTCTGCTCCGGAAAATACATGGCAGCAGATGCTAATGTGATCATTATAAAACAAAATTCTGAAAAGGTATGATTTTGCATTATCAGGAAACATTAGGAAATGATGCCAGTATAAAATATCAAAGGCTACAAAATAATATGAACTCCCGTTATTGAGCTAGATGATCAACCTGTAAAAAATGGCTCTATTACGAACACTTGAACACTGTTTAAGCTGGGCAGAAGTGTATTTAATGAAATAGTATCGGAATGAGCTATCCGAGAGGAAAGCGTAATATTACCTTTATAGCTAAACTATGTAGAAAATAATTATTGGTATGTTTTGCTTCACCTATTCATTGTCCGGACTTTATCCCTCTTAACTATTATTTTTATATTCTTCACCCTCGTAAGAAGGGTATATATAAGTTTGTCATTTCGTTTGTAATTTCCACAGTATAATATTCCGATCCTATAAAGAGTATATATTCTGGATAGAGGAGTGGATTAAGCCATATCTATTTGTCCGCTGGGTATCTGTTGAAATCAATTTTATGAAGACCCCATATATCTCTGTCGTATCAGTAATTCTGCCAGGCATGCGTTTGGAAAGTTTTAACTAAGTCCATGTAAGACAATTCTTTAAAATTTGTTATAATGATCGGACCTTACTTAAGCCGAGCTCTTATACAAATTCCTCTTCAGAAAATGTGTTAAATGTCTCTAAAGTCCCTAAAAAGCCTAATGTCGCAATGAAATTCAGAAAAAAATATATTTAATATAAACGTAGATCAATTCACCAAATTTTAAAGGAATCGATCTACATTTTCTCTTATTTTTCTTTCAGAAAATTCAATTTTCTCTAAGAAGAAGTTGATTTAGCAATGTCCGTCTGTCCGACCTTCTGTGTATCTATGTAAACCATATGATGACTTGCCCCAAGGATAGACCCCTATTTACCCTTGCTCCACACGCAGAGAAAAAACATAATTCGACTTGGTTACTATAACTAAACTATGTTCATTGTAACAATATATTGTTATCAAAAACATATAATTGTTATTTTAATTTTATTTAAACAATATTGTTGTTACCGTAATCATTTTCATGTTTATGACAATTATAAATTTGAGTATGATTCACTGAAAAATAATTATTTTTTTCAATAACTATATAATGGCAACGATGAAAATGTATTATGTTACTAACAAATATTTAAACCTACAAATAACCATTATATGTTATGTTGCTATATGTTATATAACCATTGTATGTTATGTTGTTATAAATAACCATTACATGTTTTGTGGTTCTTTGTCTGTTGCTACAACAACAAAACAACTGTAGCCAGACACCTCACACATATTATTTTGTGTATGTGTGTGTTGTTTTAAGCGACAATAAAATAAGTTAAAATAATTCTCATTTGGTTTGTGCTGATATATGTAACGCTTTGAAATATTAATTCTATACGCAAAGTATACCAATCGGTTCAGAATCATTTTCTGAATCTATTTAGCTATGTTCGTCCATCTGTCCGAACGTCCATGTTATCCTTGTAATCAAACTACAGGTCACAATTTTCAAAAACATTTGATGAAACTTGACAAAAACTTCATTTGACCTAATTCGCATACAAAGTCCCCTTCAGAAAATGATTTCAAAATCAATAAACACAAGTAAGAATTAGATCAAAATACAATTTAAAGGCATTATTATTAAAAATAACCCACATTTTTTACTTGCTATTCACTGGTGTAGGGTATCATATAGTCGTCAGATTCTTACTTGTTTGGAAGTAGCTTTGATTTTGACATTGTTAGTAGTTTTTAATAAATTTTATTTTTAAAAAATATTTACACGCCTGGTACCAAATTGACACAAAAGTGTTTATAATTTTTCAATAACATTCGTTAATAAAGTATAGATATTCCTATGTACGACAACACTATGCAATGTTGAAAACGCAAAGTTGTCAAAATTGCAACATCTTCATTATATTCGAATATTGCTTATAAATGACGTGTGAGTGTTATTTTATAGTCTGCATCTCTGTAAAAAGACCGGTAAATTTCAGTCATTCAAACTGTTACTCAAATTATTTCATATTCATATTTTTCACAATGACTTCGAAATACCATAATATAAGCCACAATGAACACATGAATGAAACTGGCTTTGCATAAACAATTTACGTTTTTATATGCTTACAACAATTAAATAGATTCAATGAAATATAAAAGGCACAATATTGTGCAATTACCTACAGTATGAATAAGACAAATAACAAATTATACTTACGTACTGGTGTCTACGTATCTGTTGCAAATAATAAGCTTAAGTAAAGAGCAGGGGGACGGGGGGTCGACTTCGAGTATTGTGAAATTTTTATGAATGAAATTCATTCATTTTACTACGTCCTTGAGTTTGAAATGGAGAAAATTAAACAAAAATTTCTCATAGGGGAAATTCGAAGTTCGAAACTGCACGAATTTTCTCTAAGCGCATGTGTGAAAATAATTTCAAAAATATTTATGAATGAAATTGTTTTTGTTGTTGTCGCTGTTGCTGCTATCGTATATAATTGAAACGCATATAATATGAAATTGTGATAGGTATCCATATTACACACAAGAAAAAAAAAACAACTTTGTTAAACATGAAGCTTCGTCATGGTCTCAGAATATTCAAGGTCATATTGGTTTGTTGTATAGGTATGCATGCATGATTGTTTCATATACATATGTATGTTTGCAAGGAATGTTTGTTGCAAAATTGTACTGTAATAATATACATATACATACATATGCAAAATAAAATAAACATTTTGTTTGTATGACCCCATCACACTTATATTTTAATTGTTCATTGGTCCCTGTTACATTTTATACGTACATATGTATGTATGATGGGGTAAGTAGTATGCGTGTTTTGTTAAAAAAATCTATTTTGTTTGCATTTGTGTAAACGGATGTGAGTATACATTTTTTTCTTTTTTTTTTATTGCGGATTTATTTCATTTCTTTGGAATTGTGATGCATACGTTAGGGCGTCGCCTAGTAAATAAACTTTTTCTGTGAATTTCTAATGATCATCATTTTAAGCAGTAATAAAAAAATGTTTTATATTTCATTTTAAGTGGCTTTAAATTGCAAAGAATATTCATTCATCTTGTATATTATGGCATTTAATACGTAATTGTTATGTCGCATTTGACAAAGTTCTGTAATTTCAATACAATTGGGAGTTTTCTTTGTGGCATTTTTATTTAAAATATTAAAAAATCATTTAATAGACATTGTTAGGTATATTAAATTAAAATAAATTAAACAATCAAATATTATAAATTGATATTTAATAGTAAAAGTTAATTAAAAGTAAATACATTTTATGAAAACTAAAAACAGTTAAGTGTAATTTAGAAAAAAAATCAGTTACAATTTGTTTTAAATTTGTTTTGTTAAGTTATATCAAATAAGCAATAAATATCTAGTTTATAATACATTGTTTAATGATTTAAAATAAGGTTTTATTTTTTCGTTTTAGTTTACTAATCTATATGTATCAGAAACAGGATAAAATTAAGTATATGTATTATGGTTATAATTTGACCCTATATCTTCTCTGCGGATGGCTCAAAATTAGGGGATAAAGTGGGCCTGGTGTTCTACATTGAAGACCCAGAAACAGAAATATACCACCGTTTACCTAATCATAACACAAGCTTCCAGGCAGAAGTACGAGCAATAACGGAATGTGTAAATTGGGTTATTATAAATATGGCGCCCAAAGGGCTTAATATATTTACCGACAGCCAGAAGGCAATTAGGGCGATATCAGGTGATAGAATTAAATCTAAGACCGTATTGGATCCCAGAGGTAATGTCTACATTATATGGGTTCCAGGCCACTCGAGAGAGGTCGGCAACGAAAGGGCGAATATAATAGCTTTAAAGGGAAGGGAGCTCGATGTAGTCAACCTGACAAACGCAAAACCATTCGACGCAACAAAAGCTGAATTAAAAATATGGATGAGAGAATCCCATAAGACCTCTTGGAATAATGAAACGGTGGGTAGAACCACAAAAATTCTATGATGGTACGTATTATGAGTGGACACACTGGATAACGTGCACATCTATACAAAATTGGACGTGCGGATTCAGAAGAATGTAGAGCATGTGCAGAGGACAGTGAAACTTTGGAGCACTTTCTTTGCCACTGTCAGGCATTCATCAGACATTCAGTGAACAAATTTTTTTTCATGAATTGGAGCGCACAACAAGCCCGATAGTGGCCTAGGTGTATTTCTTCGGATTTGATGTAGTATACATCCTCCTATCAATCTAACCTAACCTAACCTAAATTATAACTTCTCTGCATATTTGGAATATATACCACTTTTTCCATGAAATTTTGGGTGGGCGGAAGGTGGCAAGCATATAGAACTTAAAAGCAATCATTCGTATATCTATGAAAAACTAAGAGTCAGGATTGCCAAATGTTGTGAGGAAAGCTCTGAAATTCGTATAAATATTGAAAAAAGTGGGCGGACAAACAATAGGGGGCGTGGGACAAGCCATGTCAAGTAAATTTTAAATTCCGTATATTTCGGAATTATAATGGCAAGAGTCCTTCTATTTTCATTCGAAAAACTAATATTTAAAAAAAAAATTTGAGGACCCACATAAAGAAAACTAATTATGTTTTATAAATGAATAAGTAAACGAAATAGAATCTTAAAATTAGTAACATTTAAGTATTTAGGACCAAATCGGGTATAGCAACATTAGTGGGCGTGGCCTTCTACAACATCATATTGAGACAAAAGAAACGAATTGAAATAAAAGTGACACTATTTTTTTTAAAGGTGGATCCAAATAGAACAAAAATCTCCAAATCTTGAGATACGAGTAAAAGTTTGTTCAGAGCATTGGTTATAAAATTCAAAATATCGACAATTTTTTATACATACGGTAAATTTATTCATAAATAATTCTTTAGATATTTTCATACTTTAATCAACCAGGTCTGACTAATAATAACGAAAGCAAAAGAAATGATTTCGAAATCTGATGAAATTAGGATTGATTTTTTCCATTCGAGGACTCTTCAAGGGAAAACTTAACATTATATTTACAAAGATACCAATACTCTTTAATTAAATATACATATACATACAATTTAAACTGAATACAAGAAAGTAATCATTATAGGTTCGAGAATATTGAAATTTCGGCAAAAATTATGAAATTTATAAATTGAAATAATTCCAAAAAATTGTTACACATACATATGTACATATACATACTTCGGTCAATAAAAGATAAATATTTCCTTAAATTGAACACGAAATTTATATTTTTTTTACAAGACACAAGATTTTTTTCGTGATCCAAAACCGAAAATTTTTAGAATATTCCCAGAAATTTTTATAAATTTCTCTGAAAATAAAGTATATTTAATTTAGCAAACACCTTAAAATATGCAATACATTTTTAACATAATTTTATTAAAATACACAAAATATTATACACAATCTTGTGCAATCACACACACTCAATCATTTAACTGTTATAAAAATAAACTTCCGTTTTTTGTTTGTTTTTTTTTTCAATAAAAATAAAAAACAAAATGTAGATTAGTTTCTGCAACATTTCCGGGTATATTCTTAATTTCCCTTTTAATTTCAGTCCTTTTGGGTAAATATTTTTCATTTCAGTTATTTCTACGTTGTTTTTTATTTATTTGTGTATCAGTGTGTGTATTTTTTTTACTTTAATCTATTTTTAGCATAAAATGCAATGGACTTTTGTTTACATACGTAGAATTTTGCAATCTATTTTTAGAATGAACAGCAACCAGTGAAGAAATGAACGAAGGAGGGAAGAAATTAATGAATGAAAAAAAGTATAAGCAAACGCAGTTCGTGTGTATATTGAGAGAAAAATATTATAATAATATTCAAAGTTGTTCTCTAAGGAATATTAAAATTTATAAAAATATACCGACACGCTAACATGTCTGGGTATACATAGCTACATACACGTGTATATGTATATATAGGAAGGAAGTAATGAAAATAATCGAATTTACTTTGTATGTAGATTAATATTTATGTAAAATTAAAGTTCAAGTTAATGCAGAATAAATTAAGAACAGAAGCAAAATAACAACGAAAAGGAAATGTGTTTCGGTGTGTATTTGATATTTAAGGAAAATATTTGTAATTTATTAGCTTCTTTATATTTAAACATTAGGGAGATTTCAGAATAGTTACAAATTTAACATTAAAACTCTGATGCTTTGATTACAGCAGTTTTGAAAGTTTTTAATTATGGAGATTTATCTGAAGTTATCTAAATAAATGTGTATATGGGTACACATATAAAATTCTAATGTTATTGACTCAATGACTCACTAACTGATTCATCATCACACAGCCTAAACGGTTAAAGACAGAAATTTGCACTGGATATTGGTCTCACAACAAATCTATTTGTGTAGGGGGTAAAAAAAATAATTTTTCTAACTTCATATCTCCTAAACTAGAAAAGATACAAAAACACTTTAAAGTTTGTCTCGTATTTTTGAAACAATATTTTAGTACTTTTTTTTGCACCCCATGTATATTTTAAAGCAGTAAAAATACAAAAAATTCGTTTGATTAATGCATAACATAACCTAGAAATAAAAATACGAATTAATTACTTTTTGGATATTCGGATAAAATTTTTCCTAATTTTGGTACTTTTTATGTAAAACATTATTTCCTATATATTGATTTTTTTACATGTGAAGGAATACTTAGTGATGGGCTTTCACTACAATATTGCAACTTTTGGGAATAAAATGTTTAATACTTAAAAAGTACAAAAAGGGCAAAGGACTTAATTATAATAATATTGGAGAAATTGGTAGATTTTATTACTTGGTACTTTTTCGTTTTTTAACTGGTACTTTTTTAATTTTTTTATAATATTGATTCTAGAAACATAAATTTAAACCGGAGATAATGATAATATATAAAATGTAAATTTTTTGGTACCCTTTCGTTCTTTAAATTTTACTTTTTGAATTTTCTACAATAATAAATCTAGAAACATGAAATTAAGCAGGCAGAACTCGAACCCAGCAAAAAACCTTCAAATTTTGGAAATGAGTAATCTAGAATCTGGAGAAGCAGTCCAATTATCTAAAGCATCTATCCAACATTTGTAGTTAGAATCATAATTGATATCAGTATTTTTGAAAAAAAACGTCTATTTATACTTTTATGTAAAATATATTTCAAAAAGTACTATAAAATAACTTGTTAATAGAGCACTAACTCAGCGGAAAGTCTAATAAATACAAAAATTAACTGTAGAGCCAAGTTTACGCGAGGGAAAGTTGGGTAAGCACATTTGTAACCAGTTATTTTTTGAACCTCGCCGAACAAAAATAATTAGTTCTTTACCCCAAAAGTAAATAGTAAATATGAAACTTTTTAAGTTTTCTATTATATGGAACACATAAACATAAATCTAAGCATTTAAGGACCTTTTACCATGAAGCTTTAGGAACATGAAACTGAATACACAAAAGGGGACTATTTCGTAAATAATATTTTTGGAATTTTGCAAAATATTGAGACTAGAATCATAAAATTAAACTTATAGGTTCCTTTATGATTGAAAATCTATAAATGATGACTTTTATAAATTTTCAATATTAAATCTAACAACATTTATCAACATCAATTACAGGGCACATTAAAATTAGTATTTCTAGTGAATTTATCCATAAAAGAAGATAAATTTTAACTCGGATTGAAAATAAAGAAATGAAAACACCCTAATTAGACATACGTAAGTATGTCTATATAGCAAATTTATTTTTTTTATTCTTTAATGGACAAGATTCCTTAAACAAACATTATTCAACATTCTTCTTTTTATTTTAAATGCTCCTGTATGTACATATACGGTAAAAGTAGATTCCGGCCGGCAGCTGGATATTTACGTTAAAAATAGCCTTGAGTAAGGACTTTTTAACTTATGAATAAAATATTTGTTTCATTTATTTTGATGGTAAATACATTCTGTTACATACGATTGTGTGTGTATTTGTTTATATTAATTTTAAGAGCTTTTAAGCACTTTTTCTTTAAAAAATGTCTTAGTTTGTGGATGCTACCAGAGATTCTGATTTTCTTTAATGTAACAGGCGTATGGATTTTTTAAGATGTGGAATTTACGAGGTAAGAAATATACTAGAAAATAAATGTTCTCCCCATTGTGAAGGCTTATTAAAACTAAAAAATTGTGTCTTATCTAAAGTCATTTCTGATGATTGTCGAAAAAGTTCTTCAAATGTACAACGTATCCGCTATTCGGGCATCTCTACCTACATATGTACTATGATGATTGTTCGAAAGATCTTCCAATGGACTAGGTTAATAGGAGCATCATAATTTCCAGACCTAAACCATATATGGAAACAATGGATATTAACATACATATGTATGGGACTCACAAACAAAACTATTGAGAACCATTGCCTTTACTTAACCTTTAAACGAGTAAAATGGTCTTTTTTGAATCAATCAATAGGATTGATAAAAACGAAGTCAAATAATTTTAGAAAATAAATGGATGAAGGATAAACTTACACACGTTTCATTTATGGTTTAACAAATTTTCACCCCTAATAAAAAGCTCACATTAAAAGCTTTCACTAATTTCTTTATACTTTTAAATACAAGTTAAATTTACCGCTAAAATAGCCTTGCTCTTGACTTTTTACGTTACCCCATAATTTATTGATTTATCAACGAAGAAAACATTGAATATGAGTTCAAACCGGCACATGCGCCTTGACCATGACCAAGAAAGAAGAAGAACATTTACCCCATAACAAAAAAAAGTTGAAAACAGATTAAGTTTAACTTATGAAAAGAGCAAACACACAAACATACAGACAAATACAACGTCATTGACATTGTTGGCGAAGAGCAACAAGAAGAACAACTCGTGTTCATTTCAAACATAGTTGTTGATGGCAAAAATGGGAAAATACTTACAGTAAAGGTGTGTATATTAGAAATCTGATGAATATTTTAGTCATTAAATTGACGTCACTGAATCTAAGTTCGGGACGAAACCACAGCAAATTTCTTATTCAGATCACAAAATAACATCACTGCTGCTTAAAACAAATTATGTATACGCCGGAACCAGATATCAGTATAGAAAGAAATGGACAAGTAAGAAACCACCTTAATACTATTTTGCCGATTTTTGGAACAAAATACCTTCTTTTTCACCACTTCTAGTTATCGTTTAACTGATAGTTATTTTTCCAGATTAGACAATTTTTATATGAGAACTGTTAACATTCCTTAAAGTTAAAAAATAACTAGACATCAAGTAAGAAATAACGAAATGGTATATGCCCAAACAAAGAGACAATTACTAGAATCCTTAAAGAACTAAAAAACGACAAGGCAGCAGAGGTGGACAGTATCAACCCTTTTTTTATTAAATGAACTCAGATCTAAGATGACCCAACTTGTTATTGTGAATATCTAGAATACACTCTTACTACTAACTATATGAAGTAAATTTAAGAGTCATTGATAATGTATCAAGAAAGGTAGATCTATCTCTCTAAGCCAGAGACGACGCACTTTTCTTGCAATGAACACTCAATGAACATCGGAGATGCAAAACAATTCCAAATTCAATTCCATTTAAAACAACGAAGATGTTATGGTCAATATTGATTTGGTAACAGCGCCTTGAGATCGGTAGACTGAAATATGAATCAATAAACTAAGCAAGAGACAAATTTCTATTCTAAGTTGGAGTACATATTACTTGTATAAAATACAATTTAACCCTACACATTTCTCATTTATCCCGTATACCCTTTCCTCCATTCGTATTTAATTCATTTAACTCCAACCTATTTCAAACACTTAGACGAACAGTCACTCCTCTCAGGCGTATCCATTGACTTTTGAATAGCATTCTCCGTGGATCCGTTGTTTTACTAATATTCTAATATTCCCGTGATTTTGGATGTAAAATAAATTCACTACATGCTCCCCGAATGGATCTTTCAATAAACGGGTCAAGTCTTAAATACTAGTCCTATGGGCAATCAGTTCCGTGGTACCAGATTACATGCAGCACCTCAAGATGCTCGAAGGTTAACAAGGTAATATTCCCTGGATGGGGATAGAATGCCACATTAGAAGGTGAACAAGTTTCTTTCCAATAGTCAATAAACTGCTGGTACATACATACATGCATACATTTTGTTCTCTCTAAAACCTGAAGACTGCTATGATCACGACGACTTTTGGGCACACTATTTATGTACTGAGTATATAAACAGTCTGCGAATTATAGTTTAGCGATCTGCTTACATATTTATCAATTTTTTAACAGAGCTGGGATTAGGTGAAAGACCGTGAAAGATCCTGACAACGGTTAGTGAGGCAATGATATATAGTTTTATTTTTATTTATATTTAATATTTTATAAAATAGGAAAATTTATTTCTTATGAGGTCCTTCAAAAAACACAATAATCAGCTGATTACGAAATTGTGAATATAAAAACATTGATTTAAATTTGGCATTTAATTTTTTTTGCTTTTTATAATAATAAAAAAACATCAAACCATGACTTAATAAGAGAAAAATCCCTAAAACAACAACGGTATTTACGTATAACAGTTACAATAAAAGCGATAAGGAAAATATTTGTTTATATTCTTGACGTATGAGTGATATATTATTACCCAGCAAACGCAAAAGTTTCAATATATTATATTAAATTTTCTCTTGAATTTCTCGATCACAGTAGGATATCGTTAAATATATTCTTACCTAAATTTTTAAGCAATCCAGTTTTCACATTACTTATAACAGCTTGATTTCATCTTTTTATAAAATTTTCATTCATATGAAAGTTTACCTCTGTTCTTCTTTTAATTCAACATTTTAAGTTTTTGTTTACTGGGTTCTTATTAGGGGAAAAATACAAATATAAGCTTAAATGTGTGTATAATACTTTTGACTTTTTGTAAAAAGTGAAAACTGTTGCGCTTTTCCAACACCCTAAAATAAATATGAGTTTACGTATGTGTTGTTAAGTTATGTATATATTACTTCCTTGCCTTTGAATCGACATGTATACTACATATGAATGTGAGCAGGAAACATTTAAGTTTATATGTATGTACAAGTCTTTGTGTTTGGAAATATTTTTGGTTATAATAAAAATTCCTTTGTATGCTGTTTTTTTTTTCTAAAAAAAAAAACAAATGTTGTATGTACATCTTTTCAGGCTGTAAGTCTATACAACACAATTTTCTTGTTGTTGTCATAGTAGTTTCGATTACAGCTGCTGCTTGCTGCTGCTGTTGCTATTGATGAAGATAACAACATTATTACTGAGGCATATGCCTCTAAACACATTTGCTGACGTCACAAAATAATCTCCATGCGAATAATATTTATGTACATATATTTTAACTTTGGCTATTGAAAACAAATACATATACTACCCAGCTGTTGTGGGTGGTCGAATTAAAGATTTCGATTCAGAATTTGATAAGGATCCGGAATATATGTTTATACTTTAAAGGGGTATTTGAATGATTTCTTGATGTTACACATGGAATGACATAAGGGCAAAAATATTTGCATTCTACATTAATTGGAATCTCTCAATTTTTTATTGTATATATTAAGTAATCAACTAAACTTAACAAAGAGCTTTTAACTAATACGACGTTCTGTAGAGTTATAAGATACATATACCACTTGAAAAACTGATGGGTTTATGTATGTATACGGTTTTTCGTTCTGCATTTGCTTGGTAGAATCATACATTATTATCTTTGGCGGTTTGAGTTTGGCAAGTTTTTGTTGATAGAATGAATTAATTTTTAAATACAATTACTGTTTTTGTATAAATTTAAATTCTATTTTTAAAAAACGGTTTGAGGAAATAAGAAGTTTGTTTTTGGTTTGTAACAAGTGTATATTTGAAAACATATTTTTATTATTATGCAATATTGCTAATAAAAAGTATTAAATAAATAATAATTGCTATTTTTAGAAATTTACCATTTTTAGCTATATAAAAAAAATAAAATGTTGAAATATTGGATAAATTGTAGATCAACATAATAATATTATCTTTTTCAAAAAAACGTAAACGTTTATTACCTACAATATATAGAATGCATTCATTCAATATAAGTGTAATTTTAGGATTACCTACTTATAGCCGGTAGTAATCTAATAAATATTTTACGTCATGTGTACTCATATGTTTATTGCATTTGAATATCTTTTATCAGTTATTACGAATAAAAAGGTAATATTGTGCTTAAGTATTCATATCAACATGGTAACACATAAATATACGAGAAATCTATTTTTGAATGTGTTCCTAACAACAGAATAACTTATTAACAATGATGATTTATTTCGTCACTTTTGTTAAATATTACGATATTAATAAATACAGATATGGATAATATTTTGACTCTATTTCTTTATATTTAGGATATTTATTGACTAAAAACTGATTTTCTGAAAAAGACTTTTTATGGTGGTTAGGGGTAAAAACGACATATATATGTATATTAAAGTTATTAAATGAATTTATGTTAATAAAAAACTGATTTATTAAAAACATTTAGTCGGATCCTATTCCTAAGGGAAATAATGGACTGATGACAACCCATATGAATAATGTTCTTAAGAAAAACTTACGGTTATCCTAAAATGGCACTATTATTAGTTCTTATATATCCTATTATTATCAGAAGGCCTGATAACCTTTACAATTTTGTATAGCTTTGATTAAGTTACTAATTAGGGCTTATTGTAAAAGCCGTTTCAATCTGCACCTTTCCAATTTTTGAAATGACAGCTTCACTGTCTTCTGGAGAGTTAGTGGTTATCACCTCGCTTTTCGGATTAAAGAGTGCTCTCATTAGTCAGTTGACTGTGGACAGTAATAGTCAGTCACAGCTTAGCGCCATCTAAGGTATGAGTGATACTTCCCACAAGGTTCCTCAGGGTTTGGTGAAATGCACACTGGTGACTGTAACTTCTATTTATTTTCATACCAAAGCTTGGGGGTGTTGTTGATGAGTTTGGCATCTCACCAATGTGCATCTCACCAAACACTGAATAACTTTGTGGAACGTATCATTCCTGCAAATTTTCATACCCGAAATGTCTTACTTTGAGGTGTGCCCATGAGGTCCAAGTACAGATCATAAACTCGTTCACAAGTAAAATTTATGTTACAGAATACCTCTATTTTAATAGCCTACACTTCTATAGTGGGGAGGGTATTATGCCTTTCTGAGTCAATTTAACTATGTCTGTGTGTCCATTTAAACCTTGTTGCTACAGGTCGCAATTTTAAAGATAATATTAAAGGAACACTTCTTTAAATTTAAAACATACTCTTCTTGCCCCAATGATTGACGGTAAATGGTTAAATTCGGTCCATTATTTCGCCTAGCCCACATACAACCGTGCCAGTCGAATCGAGCTTTTGGACTTATAATTACGCTATATGTTCTATTATGTCAACAAAAATTGGAAAAACTTAGTTTAATAGAAGTTTATGCCAAACTACCGATTTTTGGGCCTCATTTGACCCTAGCTTCCCTACAAACTCTTCTTTAAAAAATGACTTGAAGGTAAAAATTCACTTATAAACACTAATAACACGATTAAATTCCACATAAATAAATTCAAAATATACGTAAATTTCTCTACCTAAATTTTTAAGGATAGGCCCAACCTATCTATGTATGAGCCCTTAACATAGTAGATAAAAATATTATGGAATTAAAATTAAAAAACAAATTATTATATATTACATTTTTAACATACTGACTGGTGTAGGTTATCATATGGTCGGCCATACCCGTTTATACATTCGTACTTGTTATACCCTTCACCTTCGTGAGAAGGGTATATATAAGTTTGTCATTCCGTTTGTAATTTCTATAATATAATTTTCCGACCCTATAAAGTATATATATTCTGGATCCTTATAGGTAGCGGAGATGATTAAGCCATGTCCGTCTGTCTGTCTGTCCGTCTGTCTGTCTGTCTGTCTGTCTGTCTGTCTGTCTGTCTGTCTGTCTGTATGTTTGTTGAAATCAGTTTTTAGAAGACCCCAGATATCTGCGAGATCCGAATCTTCCATAATTCTATCAGACATACGACCGGCAAGAACGCTATTTAAAATCAGCAAAATCGGTCCATAAATAACGGAGATATGAGCAAAAAACCGAGACAACCTCTGAAAATTTCATATAAAATTTAGATTTTTTATTCATGCTCAGACAGAAACTGCAAAAAACAAAAACAAAATACATAACAATACGGTAAATATTGTTATTGTAATTTGTTTATAAAAGCAAAGGTACTTTTTGCAATTTCTACAATATTGAACCTAGAAACATGTAATTAAGTATGTATGGCCCGGGTTAAGTGAGGACCCATAAAAGGGGACTTTTTCGTTGTTCAAAAGGTACTTTTTGCAATTTCTACAATATTGAACCTAGAAACATGTAATTAAGTATGTATGGCCCGGATTAAGTGAGGACCCATAAAAGGGGACTTTTTCGTTGTTCAAAAGGTACTTTTTGCAATTTCTACAATATTGAACCTAGAAACATGTAATTAAGTATGTATGGCCCGGATTAAGTGAGGACCCATAAAAGGGGACTTTTTGGTACTTTTTCGTTTTTCAAAAGGTACTTTTTGCAATTTCTACAATATTAAACCTAGAAACATGTAATTATGTATGTATGGCCCGGATTAAGTAAGGACCCATAAAAGGGGACTTATTGGTACTTTTTCGTTTTTCAAAAGGTACTTTTTGCAATTTCTACGATATTAAACCTAGAAACATGTAATTAAGTATGTATGGCCAGGATTAAGTGAGGACCCATGAAAGGGTACTTTTTGGTACTTTTTCATTCTTCAAAAGGTACTTTTTGAAATTTCTATAATATTGAACCTAGAAACATGTTATTAAGTTCGTATATCCCGGATTAAGTGAGAACCAGTAAAAGGGGACTTCTTGGTACTTTTTCGTTCTTCAAAAGGTACTTTTTACAATTTCTACAATATTGAACCTAGGAACATGTAATTAAGTTTGTATGGCCCGGATTAACTGAGGACCCATAGATGGGGACTTTTTGGTACTTTTTCGTTCTTCAAAAGGTACAAAAGGCTTTAAACACATCATGGTGAAGGGTATATAAGATTCGGCACAGCCGAATATAGAACTCTTACTTGTTTTATATGTATTTCGTCCACAAGTTCAAATAACAAAATCCCTTCTAAAAATGTTTCATTTGTCAATAAAAGTCTGCTTTTTAATTCGCTTGTCAACATCAGATTATTGTTGTTATTTTGAATGAATAATTTTCTCAAACTACTACTTTGTGATAACAAATTCATTTTCTTTTTTTTATTCGGTGATTAAAGATTTTATTTACAGACATAATTATGTCTGTAAGCTTTTTAGGTGACAGGACCTTTAGCCTTTTTTTCACCTTTCTATTTTTTAATTAGAAATCACATCAATGAAGTGTTCCATGGTATTATTCATTGATATTCATTAGTTTGAGATTCTGCATTTGGCGCGTGTTTTGATTAAGAATTAGTCTTTTTTTATTTTTTTTTTCATTGCTCTTCTAAGAACATTTGAAAGGTGCATTTGGTATTAAGAAAAAGGTATGAGTTCAAGATTTTTTACTCACCATCAGGAATTTGTCTTAAATTTACTACATTTCTTAGAATGAAACGAAATTTAAAAAGGTCCACATATTTGAACTAAAGCCTTTAAAATTGAATAATCCTAATGAACAAAGGATGTTCTGCCCTCTATGCATTTTTAACAAATACTTGCCTTAACATTCATACAATAGTGGAGGTCATCCAAATATCGCAGCTTTCCTATAGATCTGTTAACGAGAGTGGTATGTAGTATTATGATGTCAAAAGTAACCTTGAAATGAGGAACCCCCTGCAATAAGAATCAATGCAAAGAGTTGTAATAAGCGAAATTATCTTCTTTAGGAATTTTTTGAAGCTTAACTATGAGGCAGCTGGGTTTACTTCTTCCTGTCACGTCAAAGACTTGATCAAAAGCAACAAAAGTTATTTAAAGACTTGAGTACAATTTTATTTAATATTTGACGAATATTCTGAATGAGCGTTTCTATAGGTGAGTAGCTATTAATAATCCTACACACCCAATTATGATGGAAATTTAACATCCAATACAGTGATAAGAAAATAACGTTCAATTTCTGCATTGATCGTAAGATGTTTGGTATAAAACGAAGACAGTTAACACAGTTAAATGGACGTATACAGCTTTAAAATGTCCCATTTATATATACGAAGCTCTTTTATGATTGACTTTTATGACAAAATTCAGAGAACATGAATCATTTACATAACAGATGCTTTAAGAACTAGTCCTTCACAAGCTCTTGATACAATATTACACAACGCTCACAATATTACACAACTTAACTTATCCATAAATTCAATATCAATACTACTATGCCCAATCATGAACAAACTATTCTATATTACCCCATATATATTACCCCATATACGGACTAGTATAGCGTTTTCAAAGTCATAGGAGGGTGTGATGTACTTCGCATCAAATGAAAACGCGCGAAGTTGTCATGTGGTTGTTGTTTTTTTATGACAACAATGATGTGGTAAAATCGCTCGTTTTGGTTATTTGTGAAGTACATTATACCCCCATAGTTCCTTATAGGGACAAACACAATTTAGTTCCTTACCTATCATTCCAAGAAAATATATCAACAGATTATTTACATATGGTCTTAAAATTAAATTGTGTCAAACATTTGCGTATTGCAGTTTTAAATTCGAATGGTTCGACAGGTACTTTTTCGTTCTTCAAAAGGTACAAAAGGCTTTAAACACATCATGGTGAAGGGTATATAAGATTCGGCACAGCCGAATATAGAACTCTTACTTGTTTTTCTATACCAATGTGCGCTCTGTGTTGGTTGTTTGCTTTTAGAAACCATCTACCATCTTATTGTGGACTAAGTATTTTTCTTTACTTTTCTGGTCTATTGGGTGGTTTTTCTTTTTCAACTTTTGCGAAAAGTAGCGACTCTTTATCTCCTATTTAGCTAATTCTTCCTCCTTTTTCGGTTTTTTTTGATACACGCTTACTTGTTTGTAGTCATTGCTTTAAGATTCCTCTGAGTGTAGAGTGGCTTGCCTTCGACTGGGATTTTGTGTGATGATGTTTATTTTTTTATTTTTTTTGTTGTCTCTTGTCTTAAAGGGACACTCCTGTATAAAGATTTTATTCCATGAGGGAATCAAAACATAATAATGTCATTCTTATGCCTTTTTATAACACCGTCCGACAAAAAGAGAAAAAAATCTTTAGACAAGAACCTCTGCTGCTATAAATTTAAGGGAAAGAATCTGCGTTTTTAGTTTTTCATTTCGTGATCCTGTGTCATTTGAAAATTATTTTAAAATACTATTACTAATCAAACAATGTCAAATTTGGTGTTAAGCCAACAAGAAGACTTTGGAAATATTTTGTATCATTTGTATTTTATACTGTTAGGATGAAAATCTGTCAAAAATGTCTTATGTTTTCAAAAAAATGTTGAATAATTTTGTTAATATGCATCATTTTATACACAAAATATTTTACAACTTTTTTGTTAGCTTGACATCAAATTTGGAATTGTTTGATCAGTAGAAATAATATATTTTTTTTTTGAAAATGTACTTTTTAAAACTTTGAAGTCCTTTTGAAAGGACACAGGATCGCGAAATGAAAACGAAAAATGCAGACTTTTTCCCTTAAATTTATAGTTTCAGATGTATATCATCTGGTTCGTGTCAAATATTGAGTGTTGAACAATGTAATGACTTAAATGGCAATAATTTATAATTTATAACCATTAGTATAACTAACTCTTATTTAAATTTTTATTTAAATAAATCTATTTTTTTTATTGAAATTTCATAATTTTTGAAAATTCCATGCTAGATATTTCTATTTGTTTATTAATAAAATATCTCTGGAATAGAATGGAAATTAATTGATTTTGCACCATTTCATAAAGAGAAACTAAATATGAAGTAAAAGCCAAAAGCCAAAAGCAATTACAACAAGTTATCGTTATTTACGATTAAATTGTTGTTAAAAAATATTGCTAATAATTATTTTGGCTGCTGTTTGCGAAATAAAGTAAAATAATATAATATATAGAATAAAATTAAATAAAATAAAATGAAATAAAGTTGCTTAACTTGATCGACTGGAGGGTTTTACAATTGACACCTGAATTTAAAGATAAGCTTACATCGAATGTCTGCACTGGAATTTGCCCCATATCCATTCATATCTCTAACTTTAGTTGCTGCTGCTGCTGAATATTGTAAAAATGTAAAATGCAAATTCAGCAGGGATTATGTTTGTTATATTTACAACTACCTTTAAATAACATAAATACCCTGCAGTTTTTAGTGTACATAGTTATTTAACTTTTCATTAACAATACACATAATTCCATTAAATATTACTTTCTTTCCGAAAGATCTATGTAGATACTACATTCGATATTTGGCGATTCTGAAATGACTATTAACTACATACTAGCTTATATGGTACATATAAAATAAGCTCTTACCTTACATTTTATTTGCAAAGAGTAGATATTTGATAAATGATCCAAAAATATATAAATTTTAGTCAAAATATTGAAAAAATTTTATTTAAAATTGATACTTTAACAATTTGCAAAACTGTTGGATTATTTGCTATTCATAATATTAAATGTAAATGTGTATGTATGTTTGTATCAGTATGGTGAGTATGTAAATTGTTATTTATGAAATTGCATTTATTTTAATCATACAAATAACATAGTTTTATGTTTATTATTATTTGTTTTTTTGTTTGTTGCACATTTATTTTGTTAAATTTAATTTGTATTATCATTGTTGTTCGTATTGCATGTATTTTGTAAAGTTGACTTACCAGATTGGAAGTTAAAAGCTAAAGTAAATGGCACTCATAATAATATGTAGTGTTAGATCCTTAACTCTTTATTTGGAAAACTCTACTAGCTACCTTAAACAAAAATATATTAAAACATTTGTTTTTGTCATTCCGTTTGTATCATATTGAAATATTCGTCTAAGACCCATAAAAGTATATATATTCTGGGTCTTTCTAAGATTCTAAGATCTAGCCATGTCCGTCCGTCCGTCTGTCTTTCTGTTGAAAACACAACAGATTCCAAACGGGAACATCTAGGGAGCTGAAATTTTGCACCGATATTTTCAGTTATTGCAAGTTGTTTGGTATTGAAAATGGGCAATATTGGCGCACGATTTCGTCTAGCCCCCATATAAGGTCCTCTTCAGGAAATGGTTTTAACGCTCATAACTAGCTAAAGGAAGCTTATATAGCGGTGAAATTCGGTATAAACATGTTTTAAAAGAACCTAAATCTCTTTGTAAAATTGTATTAGGATTGGCTCATAATTTACCCTACCCGCCATATAAGGTCCCCTTCAGAAAATGTCTTTAACGCTCATAACTGGCTAAAGGAAGCATATATAGTACGCAGAAAAAATTTTCGGTAATTTATTTTCAATTAACATGTTTTTCTCTTTCTTTAATTTTTAATTAAACAAATTTTTATTTGTCTTAATTATCTCATTGCTTGAAAACTAAGTCTACAAAGTTTAGTTAGTTAGCCTCAGGTGGGAATCGAACCCGCCACCTCTAGTTTACCAGACTAGAACACTTACCACTTACCTATCGGAGGCCATCATTTTTAGTATTACACTAAGAATGAAACATGCATCAAATGATTGCTAAAATAATCTAAAATAACTTCTCGAGACGTCCAACACTGATATTTTCGTGGACAAAATACAACTATCAAGGTTCTGAATTTTGAAAAAATAACATTTTTCGGGCAACGATTTCTAACTTGGTTGGATGAAAAGGCGATCATTTTTTATATATTGAAATATTTTCGACAATATTTTAATTTTCTGGCAACTCGCTTTTTTCTTTTTTTTTGCCTTCATTTACGTTTGGCTCGTGTTTTCCATTTGCCAACTCCAGTTGGTGTAACAAAAAAAAACTTATTATTTGTTACAAGTATGAATGAATAACTATGATTATGATGTTCTGTTAACACTTGAGGCTGTTGTTAGTGTGAAAAATATGTTGTGTTTTAGTTTTTTTTTTTTTGGTAGTCAAATCACAGTTCAGTATTCAGATACTCACTAGCTATATGGTAGTTTTTGTTTGTTAGATTTTTAAGGTTTTAAGTGTTATAATTTAAATATTACATCATTTGATTGTTTTGCCATTTGTAGAGATATTTCAGACATAAACACTTGTATATATTTACTTACAATATGTTAAATAATTATACATTTAAAACAAATATTTAACTTTATTGTTTATATATGCATTGTTAGTTGAGTTTAAATTAAAGAATATAATTAATATTGCAGAACAAGTGTATACATGGGCTGATAAGATCATAAAGATTTTCGCAATGTTATTGGAAAAGTTATACAATTTGAATTGGAATTTTCAATAATACTTGGTGGATGTATATTTTACAACTATAGTAGATATAGCAGTCTAACAATTGTCAATTTTTTGCTGAACTGATATAACAACGCTTCCAAGATATAGTAAAGGGAAAAAGTGATCATTAAAACTTAAGTCGTTAACACTTACTTGTTGCACTTGACGAGAATACACTGTGACTGATTGAAGAACTATTATAATATATAGAGACGCTATTTCTATATAAGAACGAGTAAGAGTGTTATCGTATACACCATGTTTTAAATTTCGAAAGGTGGACCTATATATTTGGAGTTTGATTATTAATTTAATGCAGAGTAGTTCAATATTGAAACACACAAACACTAAAGGTTTATTTCTTCTTCTCTAAATGAGCATATGATGTTGATTTGCCGAATTAATGTAGGAGAATGATAGAGAACAGTTAAGAGTTTTGATATATAGATTTTGACATACGCTGGCTGTCAAAATGCATAATAACTATTTGAACTCTATAGTTTGTAGTCATTTTATTAGTATTTATTTTGAATTGAATTCTATTCTCTGCTGCTTTACTAATACAAATTGTAGTATGTGTTTGAGCTTCGACGATTTAATATGACGACAGGGTAGTTTTCGGAAAAGGGCAAAGGTTAAAAACGACTTCCTTTACAATTTCTAATGCAATTCTTCAATTTTTATCACTTTTTAAACACTATTGCTGAATACTTTTAGTGACAAGCATATAAAAATTACTGAAATTCCTTTTACAACAATTAAATTCTTCAATTAGATTCGCTCTCTTTTCTTTGCTCCACTAAATGTTTGTTTTATTCTTTAAACTTGATTATCACTAATTGAGGTTCCAATTCGTAAACCTGTATCACAAACAATTATCTATGTATTTTCAATTTCAGACCACAAATTATGACCATGTACTACTACTATTAAATACAAGCAGCACAATTTTACACTGCAACTGTTGTTGGGCAATTGGTGTTGGGACATAAAAATGACAGGATTTAAATTGCAAAGAACAATTTATATTCGTTTGATTTCAGACTCACATTTGAATGTAAGCGAGTGAGTATTCATTTGTTTCTTTGCATTATTTTATGCATCATTGGTGTAAATTTTCCATATTTGACACTTGAACGAAATGTATAGTAACAATTTTTGCATACAAAATAAGAATTAATTTGAAATGTTCTAGTGGCATGGTTAACTTTTTTTCTTTGGAACTATGTGTAGCGAGGAATGAAGGCAAAAGGAATTGAGGGCATTGGCATATATGTTTTAAAATGGTAAGGTTTTTTGATACTTTTCTAACATCCCTCGTAAGTACCTATATGTATAAATAAAGCATGTTCTTTTAGAGGCATTATGTTTGTCATTCCTACGGTCGCAAACATATCAGTGGCAATTCCATTTCATTATATGCTTGTGTGGTGAACTGTCTTAATGTTAACGTTTCTCCAATGTTTTGTTTGTCGATGTCAGTTAATTGACTGACGCCATCTATGACTGTTGGCATTTTTACAATCAGTATGGACTTATAAGTAAATAATACTCGTTTTATTGACAGAATAAAGTGTACAAGTTTGAATTTTTATTATATTTATGTTTTAAAAGTATGCAGGATCAGGATTGTTTATGTAAACCTCGAAGTTAAGGTGATTTAAAAATTAGGTTAAAAGGTAACTAAAATGTGTAAATAGTTGAAAAATCGAATATGAAAAGTTTGGAAAATATTCAGTAATTAAAGCAATCAAAGGATTTGAAATTATAATTTTTCTACATAAACGACGTTTTCCCAATATATTCATATGGATGTCAAAGTTGGCAATATCATCTTATTTCTGAGTTTTTTTACCCAACATTATTTTAGTGGGTGGGTTAAACTCTACACATACCTTGTTATAACCTTGTAATCAAGCAACTGTTATCAACATATATGATATATATGATACGTGATCTTGTATTGTCCAAGAAACTAATGCTATTGGAAATGTTTAAGACCAGCCTATTATTTCAGTAGTCCCACCATTTTGTTATACTATTCTCTAGTCCATTTTAACAGACCCGTTTCTTTCCAGTTTAGAGACATTCATGTAACAACGACGTTCTCACCCTAGATAGGCATTTTCGGAATCAAAAATGCATGCATTACAGCATTACTACTTGAATTTTACCCTGCTTTGGCAGTAATGGAGGAATGGAAATACACAAAGGTAGCAGAAAGGGATAAAATTTCAATTCAGTAAAAAAATGATATTAAATACCGGAACTATAGGAGAAATGTTATCTCATATTTTTATACGCTGTTCTAAATAGAAAACATTATTTCCACTTTAATGACAATCTTCTCATTCTGGAAGTACGTGAAGTACTTACTTATATCATATTGCTACCGTATTGCTGTACGAAATATGTCAACAATAAGTGGCAGTAGCAAACGAATGACATTTTTCTTAATTTTATCTGTGAAAAAGATCATAAACTAGTGCTACAATTTGCAGAGCAACTACCGCTAAAAGGTGTAGCCAGAAGAAGATGTTAGTCCAATAACAATTGAAGTCATATTTTCGAAAAAGAGCAAACTTTTAAATATCGTTAGTTGTACTTTCCCAACATAATTTTTTTTCTTAATTTGTTTCATCACTATTGGACTATTTAAATTTTGAAAAATCTAAAGTTTATATACATAAAATCCAAGAAAATACTATTGACTGAATTTAGACAATTGAAATTTTCCAACACACGTAAGAAATACCCTTTTTATTACTATTTATATAACTACACTATCTGGCGTGATGTTGAGAAAAATGTCTTTTCATTATAACGACTCATCGTTTTTGTTTCTTTATTTTTATTATTATTATTTTTTTTTTGCTTCAGTTTCCACTTTAATAAACTTCCTCTAAATGAATTTTAAAAATCTTTTATATGCACTTACTGAGGTACATTATGGAATCGTAAGCTTACGTACCCATGAGTACTCGTGTGGCGGTTGCGCATGCCTTTAATAGAGAGTGTAAGCTAGAGCAATAATACTAGTAGCAACAGCCAAAGCAGTAACATCAATTTGTTGCTGCAAAATAAAAATTATTTTAAGTGTAATCAAGTAAACAGAAAAGGAAAGACACACAAGAAAGTTGTCGAAATGATAATATCAAGCGTCCAAACGAAACGACAACAAGCAACATTGCAAATAACGATGAATATGAGGCTGAGGATAGTGGTGATGATGACGACAACGACACTCATTGTTGTCAACATGGGTTTGAGTGTTTAACATAACATTGACTTTGACAAGTCAAAGGCCACTTAGCTTCTGTACTTCCAGCAAACCACCATTTAACCAACCATTCAAATTTTCTTTGTCCATATGTTTGTATATATATTGTACGTGTGTGTTAACAAAGAATCTCTTTTTTAAAGGCAATAGCCTAGAATAAAAAATTAACAAATTTGTTAAGAATTTTTAACGTATTTTAGTTGTTCTCTTTTTGAATATTTTGCACAATGTTGTTTTGAACAATTTAATGCCGTAGTTGTAAAAATTGCATCTATTGTTGTTCATCTCTTCATTGTTATTGTTGTGTTCATGAATTTTGTTGTTTGTACAAATTACATTGGCACGAGTGTCATTCTTTGTGTCAAAAATTTGTAAATATATGTATTTGTTGGTATTTTAACAATGCATTGGCTTTTTCATTGATCGTGAAAATCAACTCTTACTTACGACTAGATCGTATACCAAGACAAGCTGGTGCTGCCTCCGCGATCCGATGCTTCCTATAAAGTTCACGAAATCTTTTAACAATTAACTAAACTAGATCATGGTCCAGTCTAGATGATTCTTGAGAAGAATCTTGTAAAATGAGCATACTCTCTCTCCCCCAAGTTCGACATCTTCTCGATCCATTTTCATTTACACTAGCGAGTTTCAAATATCCGTTAAAATCATGAAAATACCAAAAAGTACAACTTGGATATAAGATCAACCGACATGCAATTGAGGAAGTATATTCGTACAACCATCTTGTCTTGAGCTAAGCTGATACAATTTCCAATGGTCGATAAGGAAACGCCATTGAACTAATCTAGTTTTGGTCTCAGTTTTTGAAGAGCTGTTGACCTCACAACTTTTGTATGAGGTTTTCTGCTTCAGTTTTATATATTTATTTGTTTTTGGTGTTTCTATAGTTCATATAGGGTCATTTTACATTACCAGTGCGCACTTTCTACAAACACATAAAGCTGTCGTTGTCGTAGTAGATTAAACCACTTTATATCAAGGATAACGCCGAAGTATAATGAGCTATTTGAAAGCCCGAATATCTCAGCATTAAGACAATTAAATGAGAATAATAAGAATTTAAGATCAATAATTTCTTTTGTGTATGTGTCTCTTTCTAAGATTTTTAATACATTTTTTCATCTATTGCAATTTAACCGCTACTGCAAAATGTCCAATATTAAAATCACAATAATAATTTCAAACCTTAAGGCTAAAAATGACAACAATCGTATAATTGAAATTATGAATTCTAAGCAACAATAATAACAAACAAACCTATCGTTTAAACATGGCCAAGATAATCTTTAGAGTTATACATTTTTGTAAAATAGTTACGCATGCGCATGAAAGAAATGAGACATATTTACTTTTTTATAAATGCTAAAATGGCCAGAGAAAAACCCAATGAACCATAAAAGAAAAAAAAGTAATGTTTTCCTTTTGTTAAAGTCATTTTATGAAGGAAAAAACTGTAAAAAAAGACGAAGAAAAGAAAAGACAAAGTGTTAAGACGGTAGACAAGATAGACAAACAAAATAGACAGATATGGAAAGTAACAGAGACACATACGTTAAAAGATCGTCTGACACATGCCAACAATTTATGAAGAACACTTTTGTGTTCTACGCTGCGCTGTGTTAAATTTGCGGCTACACTCGAAGTTGCAGCAGCAGCAGCTGAGATAGTGTTAAAGAAGGCATTTACACTTGCACTTAAAAGGAAAACTTAGTGCATATGAAAACTTATTTAAACTCAATCTTTTAAATAAAATATTAACAAGAGACTTAAAAAATTATATGCTTTCGTAATTTTAGTATCCTTCCTTCGTCCTCATAAGAAATTATTTTCAATGTCAGTGTGCCTTGATCATAATGAAATTTTAGAACATTTTATGTTTTCTTAAAACTTTCAACACAAAAACATTAAAGTTGTAGTACTTCAAGTGCAATTTGGTGACTTTGGATTACCGTACGTCATATACATATATACATACATGTATGCTTCTGTTGTTGTATCCAGAAAGAAAAAACTCTTTAAGCATTATAATAAGAAATATGACAAAGAAAGAACATTCATTCAGTCCCATTAACCATCAATTTTCCACACTGACACAATGCAAAAAGCAGTGACAACAAATAAAGCGTAAACAGTTTCAAGCATTTTATAACTGAAGTACTCATAGAACGATCATAATCATATTTTAAATATGTTACCAGTATTAAAATGACTTTGTACATTTTGAATCTCTTATAAAAGTTCTATGTTACAACGAACTTTTTGGATAGACCCACAAAGAATATCAGATTATTTTACGATTTCAGAGTAAGGGGTCTGAACATTTTAATAAATACTATTTATTAATAATAAATAACCACAACAATTTCCGATTTGGTTCGGCATGGTTAGGAAAACTATTCTATGTTTTTTGTAACAACATTTTGTTGTGATAACCAAACAATTGTTATTTTTATTGAACTTCATCAATATTTTAGTTACTGAAAACATTTATATGTTTATGACAATTATAAATTTGAGAATGATTCGCTGAAAAATTATTATTTTTACAACAAATAAATAATGATAATTATGAAAACATATTTTACACGCTTACGCATATAATGTTTAAGATATAAATAAAATACGTTTACTATTAAAAATATTTTGGTATTCGTACTAGATCGGATTAAATAAGTTGTTAATCATATTGGCTTGAAAGTGTGGATATATATTTTTTATGGAAATATCAGTGCTTGGAAGTTTTGTGTTTGTTTAAAAGAAAATTAACAAATAATTACATTTTACGCCGAGCACATAAGATTAACCATATTATGTTTAATATGTAACCATAATATGGTTACATGTAGACATGTGACTACTTGTAAGCATAATATGGTTACTTGAAACAAAAATATGATTACTTGAAGCCATTATATGATTACATGAAACCATAATGTGGTTGCTTGAAACTACAATATCACATTGTCACTATATTATGATGAAATATTCGGACTATATTTAATTATAATATGATAGGTTATTATACTAATAATGATCATAATATGTTTTAAATTTAACCATAATTCTAACCATAATATGTTGCTCTTAGATTATGGTTACCACAACTATATTTTTTCTCTGCGTATGAGCAACCTTCGGTTAATAACTGTACCGTTAACCAAAAAAAGCACCATAGAAAGTTAATATTAAATCAAACCAGATTAAAGTCCTTGCTTTAACTTAAAAAAATGTTATTAAATACACCGCGAATAGAGGTTAAAATATTTTCTGACTACTAGATGATTATTTGTTATCGTGGTAGTTCATAGCGCGCGAACAGTATCGAGGGGACTTAAGGTGGAAGTACACAACACGCTTAGAGGCGGCAACGCGTTTTACGCCTTTCAAACTTTTCGCGCTTTATAAGCTGTAAGTTACACACCACGAGTCCGTTAAAAAAAAAAACAAAATTTTAAGTTTTTGTTTAAATTTTTAATATAATTTTTTTATTGTTGTTAAAATTTTTTTCATATTAGTATATCGAGTCCTTTTTGCAAAATGGACGTAAGCGACTTGATATTCGATGAACTTTTCGCGGCAGAAGCGTTAAAACTACAGTGTGTAACATGTTGAATGAAAAAATTCTATTTAAAATTTTTGACAAAAATCTATAACGAGTTGCCGTGTACAACACGTGGTGTGTACGTCTTCGAGCAGTAAACATTGGCTCAGATCATCGTCTTGAAACAGCAAGGTTATGTACTATGACAAGTGTTACTAAGATGGTACAGGAAAACAGAAAGATAGTCGATAGTCTAGGAGAAGCTGCATTCACAACAATATCTTTCAAAAGATATTTCTTGAGATGGTATTGGTATTTACATATTTAGGGCGGAAGGTATTTTGAATTTGTGCTGCTAATTGTAACGTCCAAAATAGTGGTCCTTAAAATATCGGTTCACTATCAATTTCTGAATCTGTCCATCTGTGTGTCCATTAAAAAGATAACTTGATAATATGTGGACATATATATGATTACATATAAGTAATTATAAGAGTACTTATGAGTAATGCAGACAATAACTAAAAGTCATTAAAAAGTGCAAACCATTTTAAAGCAAAGTTTACTAAGTAGAGAAACGCTACTCAACTCTATAGACAAATGCTTACAAAAGATATTTAAATTTTATTACACAAATGATTTAAAAATCTCTGTGGTTAATATCGCGGCACATTGTCATTAATTGAAAACATACAACTATCAAAAGCTATTATTGCGAAATATTTTTAAGAATTAAGAAAAAAAAAAAATAAAAACAACTATAAATTGAATTAAACATGATTAAATATGTTAACTAGTGTATTGTGTATTTATTTAAATTTAGATCTCCAACATTGAACATAATTAGCAATTAATAAACACCAATTGGGGGTTATCGCCAATAAAGGATCAGTAAAAAAACACACAAAAACTTTGTAAATAAACAAGCAAACAAAAAATTTGAATCGACTAACTACTTAGTAAATGCGTTCAACATGCTGAAAGCAACACAACAAACAGTTACTAGTATCACCTTCAACATAAATATGCATGTGTTGCAACAGCAGCAGTATTTATTACAACATTTTCTTACGGGTGATCAGTAAGAGAGAGCGATACTAACAACAATTTACATTAAAATGCATCAGCAACAACAACTACTGCATCAAAATTGCATACTAATAGATACATTTCATTAACAACAAGTCTTGTAAGTTTGTTGTGCCAATATTACTGAAATTTTAGTTGTTGTTGCGTTCACAATTTACAACCCGGTCAAAAGTAACACAGCTCCAACATTGTTATGTGTGTACCTAACCGCCTTCCGTTGCAATATATATTGATGAAATTTCAATAGCAGAACAAAGCAACATCGATGTTATATTTAAGAGGCTTTAATCAATGTTGTGGACTGAGAATTGAAAATAATGTTTGTATTGGAAGATTGCTGCAATTTTTAAAGATTTTGTTTATAATAAACTCAAAAATACTTATATCCAAATGTTTTTACAAACAAAAGATTCGTTAAAACCTAGAAAAAATAAGAAAACCTCCTAAATATCCCTTAATATAGAATCAACTTTTATGAACAGGAAATTATCTTTAACGGACATGTTTGTTTATTCTGTTGCCAAGTCCAAACCTAAGGCTTAATAAATAGTAATGTTACTTCAAGTTAAAACAAAGCCAGGGACATTATTTAAATACACCCATACAAGGACCATTTTCGAAAATAACAAACGTACGTATTTTTTTGTCCCATAGTCCCATAATGGCATGCGAGTGGCATATCTATCAAAAAATATTTTTTAACTCATTAATATTTGGCACTTAATTATTCCCAATTTTTTTAAAATAGTGTTTTTTGTATTCTTTTCACCAAAGGAAAGCTTAGACCATTTTCTTTAAGAGCTTTGTGGTTACATTAAAAAAAATTGAGAAAATAACTGCGGACCCTGCATGCTTAATTCCACGTTTCTAAGTTCAATATTATAGCAATTCAAAAAGTACTTTTTAAAGAACGAAAAAGTACATAAAAGTCCCTTTTTAGGTTATTCATTATTCCGGGCCCTAGATACTCAATTTTATGTCTCTAGGTTTAGTACTACAAAAAATCCATAAAGTACCGTTTGAAGAACAAAAAAGTACCAAATGTTTATAGGTTAACACTTATACCTGGCCCAACGTACTTAATTTTATTTCTCTAAGTTCAATATAATAGAATATTCCTTTTAAAGAACGAAAAAGTACCAAGAAATCCCCTTTTATACTACTATCCAATAGTACTAACCTCAGTGCAAATGATATAAATCATATATAAATCATTAAAGAAGTCCCAGCTTCACTACCTAATCAAAATTTTTTAGTCTCTAGCGTCCATATTCTAAAAGTATAATTTGAAGAACTCAATTTTAATGATGAAATAGTCTAAAAAATATACGTTTGTGGAAATTTTAGGAATACACTTTCTCGAAAATTATGTTTACAAAATATTTCGTGTTTAACTCTTTACATCACCGACATAACTCATACGACTCAAATCTACATTTAAACAATTTACCCGAATTTGATCCTATAATTGCCTTAGTACCCAAATAATATGTCAATAGCAAGATATACCAATAGCTTATAAGAATTGGCGCAATGAATTTGAATAAACTTAAATTTCCCGTTTTTCCCCTGCAATTAAAATTCATCTTGTATTATCCAAATGAATGTCGAAGAGCTTTACGTGAGTATCTGGTAGATTTGAACAACGGTCTACCATCGCCCCTAAATCCTTCAATGAAGAACTCAGGTGGCAATTTTCGTACATGGATTGGGCCGGTCCATGGACAAGCACTTTTCTGAAGTACTCGAGCTATCTAATCTCAGACCATTGCTGTCCCTTTGCTTAACTTCCGAGATGTAAAAAATCACTTCCGTTTACAACCAGGCAGCTGGGATAGATGATTCGGCAACACCACCTAGAGACGTATTTGGTAGTCCGAAATACCCAACAAATGGATCATGATCCCTCTTTTATGAACCGATAATGTGACAATGAAAGTATGAATTTCAAAGTCAATCATTTCAATAATTGCTACGACAAATAGTCGCGTAGCATGTATCAATATATTCTGTTGGGATGGCAACAGCACCGAGGAACTTCCCCGAAGCGAAGAAGGCATACTAAATCAGTACTCATCTACAATATATGGGATGACAGGCAACCATTGAATACTAACCTGACAATTCCCCAGCATATGCCGGTGTTCCATAACGCGATCGGCATCCCAAAATCGATCGGGTTCAAGTATTCAAAGAAAGAATTATCCAACCCATTTGGTATAAGATATATCAGTCCTTAAACCAAAATCCCCGCGAATTTGGGTTTAATCCACAGCTACTATGTGGATCTGAAGGAACCTCAAAAAACTAACCAGCCAGGACATAATCCTGCGAGCAACTGACCACGTGTAGTACCAGATTATGCAAGGACTAAGCCGCAGTAGACTGTACCAATTTATAGCCCCGGTCAGACTGAGTTATTGGAAACACCTCTTTTTCCCCGGGATTGCAATAACACCAAGGTGGAGGCTTCGCCAAGGTAACATGCCCCCGGGGGTGTATTATCCAAATATACAAAGATCTAAAAATCACTCCGTTCCATTATTTGTCATAGCTCCCATATATGAAGACGCTTCTCTTCATACATTCATGCATCTGCTTAATATTACTCTAGCTTGGGACTTCTATGGAAATAAGCAGAATTCCTTAATAAACTAGTCCCCCATTCTTCCTTGTAAACAACTTAAAAAACCTAGATAGTTATATTCTTCTTGCACCATAATGTCACAAATCTCACACAAGGGTTAAAGGGAGAGAGATCACAATTGTCTAAACACAATAAAATTATGTTCATTTATTTATACAATTATTCATTCATTTATTCATTAATTTGGTGAAAAAACAATTAGTAATAAAACATTAATTCCAACATATTAAAGAAAATAAAACATGCATTTCATTTGTGTCTCGGTTGAACTATAGATTGGACCGACTGAACGATCGACAGACTGCACACATAAACGGAGTAAACACACAAAAACACTTTTTTATTGAATTGTTTATTGTCCATTGATTATTGTTGGTGGCTAAATGTGTATGTTGCCCGGCACTAAGAGTATACCACCAACATGTGACAATGTTGTTGACAACTGTTGAAAATTGTTGGAAGTTGTTTTCCTTATGCCTACAAACATGAAATCGTTTATTATGAACGCGCTTTGATGTTGATTTTTGTGTTTTTATTTAATTTAAAAACGTTGTTCGCTTTTTTATTTGTTTTATTTAATTTCAAATTCTTTAGTTGGTAATAAAAAACAAAATTCCTTAGTTACGTTTGCATAAGAAAGACTGACCGATCGATCGATCGATCGATAGATCGATGGAACGACAGATGGACTAGTTTTTCATTAAGCGGGTTGGAAACTAACAATTTCGGTGTTATTTTTTTGGCAGCTGTTCTTTCTATGTTTATTTGTATGTTGTAGCATTTCTTTTCGATTTTATGATCGCACACACTTATTTGGGACACTTTTTTCTGTTTTCATTTTGCGGCCAGTGGATTTTAGTGTATTAATTAAATTCTCTGTTTTATTGTGGCTGCTGATTTTCTAACTAATTGATCTCATAAATATTTATTTCGTCATTGAACTGTTATAGTTTGTTTTTATATTTTAGTAATTAATGAAAATTAGTTTTTCATGTTTAATTAAAGCTTGTGTTAACAATTGTTACGAGCAAGATCAAATGAGAAATTTGTAAAATACCAATGAATGGCGAAAGATTTTATACGAATAAAATTTTTAAGACTAGAGCAATTGGGTGATTAAAAAATAAAGTTTTGTTAAAAGTCTGTAAACTTTTATTATAACAAGTCCAAATCTAATAGTTGACTGATTCATAACATTCAACCCATATCAGTACATCTCCTGTACTAGTTCCTGAGAGTGTCAACACTGTAATATTACTAACGAAAACATTAAATCTAAATAAAAATTTGACACGAAATACGCAATGATATCCGTGAAAATACACTAACGTAGGTCGTAGGTGGAGCTAGATCTGATACTGTCCGTTAGAAAATATCGAAGATCACGATTTGGACCAAGAAATACCTATACCGAAGCGTGGTAAAATGGAAGAACATGGAACAATAGACAGGAGAAGTTTTTTGAATTTCTATGCTTCTTATCTGAAACAGGAAGTTGACACAATACATCGACTCATCCGATTTCAAACAGAGAAAAAAATAACCCTAATGGTTGATGGTCATTCGCTGCATACTTTTTAATAACTTCATTACTAAATGTAAAGTAGTAAAAAACGTTACTCCCCTTTTTAATGTTATTTACTAAAATCCATTATATGACCGCTCTAAGCATATTAGTATGTTATTAAAGCACTAATCATTAACTAGTTTTTCTACTAGCAAAAAAGCTGGTCGATTTTCCATTTACTCTATAAAGTAAATAAATATTTATAGTATGATTAAATGTAAACTTAATAAAATTATCGGAGATGTACCTACTTATAATATATCTCTAGACCGAATCAGAATTCGTATATTTATCTTCATAATTCTTCGAGATATCTTAACTTAATGCTTGAAATAATTAGATATTGCTGAGATATAACACAGAACCTTTGTTTTAAAAAGTCGATAAATGGAAATTTTTAGTTTTGAGGTCACGATATCTTAGAAACCTGATGAGATGGAATGGCTAGATTTATTATTATTTTGTTATACTCAATCCTTTATGACGTTTCTTGCCAATGATGTCCTTTGACGTTATAACACACTAAATTGAGTCAAGTGTCTATGACCAAAATTGAGTCAAGTGTCCAAAATGCAAAAGAAATTCTAAACAAATTTTTCAAAACATTTCTATTTTTTAAATTCCACAATGTTTAAGGACACTATAACACTTTTTTGTGTGTCAAAAGTCCATGGTCATAAAGACACCGGAAATTAACACGTCAACATTAAAAATTTGTTGGCCTCTGTATAAAACTTGTAACACACTTTACATACTTTCTAATGTAGGGTCTTAAAAATAATACAGAAAAACATTAATATTAATTTAATGTTAAGTCTTTTAAATGAGCGCTCAAAACATAAAAGCTAATGTTTAATCGTCGCTTAATGTAAGGCCAGTTTTTCGTTCGCCTCTCTGTATATCTGTTAAAATAATCCCATTTGTTTGGAGTACAGGCAAACAAAAAAATTACAGACAAATGAGTGCAAGTGTTAAGTTGTTTGATTTTTATAACTTAAATTTAGAGTTTTATAGAGGAATTAAAGAGTTTTTTTATTTGAATTTAATCTTACAATAAATGTACAATTTTAATAACAAAAAACAGCAATATAAAACATTTGGCACATTTTCCTAAAATTCTTTAAGAACTAAAACCAAAAAAATTTAAATAAATAATTTGTTTTTTGCCCACAAAGTAAGACCAAAAAAGCTTCAAAATTAAATCAAAGTTCATGTAAAATAGTTAAAAAAAAAAAAACTACAAAAAAACAACAACTGACATTTTGTCATGACATGAAATAAACAAAAACTGATCATTTGTTATTAAAAACCCCTCTTTAATGTCAGGCCCATGGTATTATTGCGAAATTTATTAAGACTACACAGAAATGACCGTCACATTCATGCATCCATCCATCCATTCACGTACTACAAACCCATCACCAGCCATCTGACTGTAAAAATTGAGAGAGAGAGATTTTTTTCGGTTTAACCAAAATGGAATATGGTTTTAATGGTAAAAAAGTGGAAGACGCAGAAAGGTAACAACATATAACTATACTATAAACCGTTGCACAGTGGAATTAATTGCAAAATAATAATATATCATTTAGTACGATACAATTTAGTTATGACAGAAATCGAAACTAATTTTTCCTAGCCCCTATACAGACCCCTATTAGATAATAACAATGTTTATAGGTGACACTAAAATTTAACATACAAATATCTTATATGATTTTTAATAACATTGACCAATTTCAGAAGGATAGACACATTAATTTGCAAAAATTCCGTTAGGTCCACGATTCAAGCCTGCTTTAGTTTAAAGTTTCCAGAAATTAAAAAAGTATTTAAAACAAGTAAAATAGTATAGTCGGGTGGTCGATCATATGATACCCTACACAAGTTATGAATATTAAGTGTGTTTTTTTTATAATAGGAAACCAGACAAAAACCTTAAATATAAACAACGTGTTTTTGTAAATGGACGATCTGTGGATTGTAAAAAAAGCTTTAACTTAATACTCCCCCAGAAGTAAGGTTTACAGGCCAGTCGGGAGTAGTCGGCAACGAAATATCTTTACGGGGAAGGAAGCTGGAGGAAGTTAAATGTACGATTTGATGTAGTATACATCCTCCTATAAACCTAAGCATAATTAAGCATTAATGTAAAATATTTTTATACCCACCAGCAAAAAAGATGGGGGTATATTGATTTTGTCATTCCGTTTGTAACACATCGAAATATTTGCAATAGACCCACAAAAGTTTATATATTCTGGGACCTTATTAAATTCTAAGATGATCTATCCATGTCTGTCTGTCTGTTGAAAGCACGTTAGAGTCCGAACGGAACAAAATAGAGGATTGAAATTTTCTCTATAGGTAAGGTTTGTTTGGTATTGAAAATGGGCAATATCGGTCTACGTTTTCGGATAGCCCCCGTACAAGTTTTAATGGGCACATATCTTTCAAAAGTACGAGTATAGCGATGAAATTCGACATAAATATAATCCAAAACTCCCTACCAAATTTTATGAGTATCGGTCCATTATTGACACTACCCCTTATATAAAGCCTCCTTCAGAAAATTTGTTTAACGCTCATTACTGGCTTAAAAATACTAGTATAACAACGAACTTTGACAAAAGTGAGTCTCTTATTATCCAAAGCCTTTGTTCCAAATTTTTTGTTGATCGGTCCATAATTGACCCTACCCCCTATATAAGGTCCCCTTTAAAAAATAAATGTAACACTCATTATTTTCTTAAAAATACGAGGGACGCTATAAAATTCGACATGAATATGATTTGTATTAAACAAAATCGTTTTACAAAGTTTACTGGCTTAAAAATTCGAGTGCAACAACGAAATTCGAGATAAACATGATATGTATGATTCAAAATCGCTCTACATAATTTTAAGCATTCGGTCCATAATTGACCCCATCCCCATATAGACTCTAATTTCCGTTTTCAAAATAACTATATGGCCACAAAACATTGTTTTGTATGGATCGGCCCATATTTATCCTAACAATTTTTGTCAAAAAGATTGCATAGCAGGAGAAAATCGTTTTATATTTCTATTATCCTTTTTGTATCATTCGCTCTACTGTACGTTGTAGGTGCAGTACAACGACTCCACTTTAGACAAACAATGTCACCAAGAAGACAACTGCAAAAAAAATTGTGAAAATATGCAAAGATACCAAAGAATACTACCACCAGCACTACCTCAATATTAAAATAATAAGAAAAACTAGAATGGATGTTTATGTAACAAGAGATGGAATCCCAAAAGAATCCCAATATAATACAAATATTAAAAAAGTTCCCTATCGAAGTACTTGAAAACTGACGCTTAGAATACCATCCCTTAGTAAAAGAGTTTAATAACACATTTGGCTAAGAATGACGAGACTGCTCTGCTCCACCAAAGATTGAAAAGGTCTAAACTGATATTTTTGTTTATTATGTGATGTTTCTTTAATAGTTGAAGTCGTACTAATATAATACGTTTGTATACAAATCTACAAACTTTTGGTTAAAAATTCAGAAATATTTGTTTGTCTGACAGCCAGTCTAACTCTCTTGGACTATCTGTCTCTCTGTCTATAAAGTGTTCAAAACAAATATCGCATGTAAATGTACAAATGCAATTCGGTTTTTATTTTAGTGTGTGTGTGTTTTTTTTAGAATTAGCAAGTTAGACAATGGTTTTGGTTTTTTCTGTATTAACTCTTGATGACCATATGTTCTTCAGTGTAGCAAAAAATATTTGAGAGGATACTTTTAGTTACGTGAGGCCAGAGAAGAAAAATAAAATCGAAACAATCTCGATTGTTATGTTGCTGTCATGTCAATGACACAAATAAACTATTATTACATGTTAAAGGTTTAATCGTAATGGTCAAAAAATGCAATTTATAGAGTGTGTATATCAGATTATGCCCGGTAAATATCGAACGCATGCTAAGTATGTAGTTATATGTATTTTGGTAAACAAATTTTTAAAATTGATTTTTTATTACTGTTAAATACAATTTTATTTGATAGCTTTTGAAAGTTTTTAATTATTTCAGAAGCTTATTTAAAAATTAAACAGGTAAAAGGGTATCATTTGTTTAATTGGAATATTTTATAATAAGCTTAGACGCATTAGCGTTGGTTGTGGTTGTTATGGCCACAAATGTGACCACGATTGTGACTACAAATTGTATGAAATCTAACCAAGTGAAAATTAGTATCTAACTCCACAACACGGACCGGTTATAATTCATCTACGCAGGCACTTGCGTTTTAGTTATACATAACAACCTGAATTTTGCTTTTACATTAAATGATTAGATATCGATCATTTTACAATTATGTTCATATGCTTTTCAATTTTTTCAGGATTCTATTTTTAAACGCGACCTGATTAAGTTTTAGCTCTGTTGAATTAGTGAAATCTATAGTTTGCGATTATTTCAGACTAAATGTTTGGAATAATATAAAGGATGATCGTCGCATATAAATTTATAGTCCTATGAATGTTTCTACTATTTTCATGAATTCTCTGCTAAAATGCTGATGAAACTATGTTGGCGGATAATGGCCAGAACGCTTCAGCGGTCTTTTTTTTTTGGCAAATACATACACATAAGTTGTAAAATAAAAATATATATACTAAAAATATATTTTTATAAGTTTAAAGGACATAGGTGAGTTCATTTAACATAATATTTACATTAGATAAAAGCTTATTCCAATGGTTTATATACAAAAATTTTCAGTCAAAATTACACGTGTTTCTGCATAACGCACTTCTATGACATGTCTATTTATTTATGTAGCATTGTCTATAGAATAGAGTTTTGTTGTTATTACAAATTGGCAATATTTGTCAAACTAAAACTATATTTTTACAAAACTAAACTAAAAGTTCAAAATGCCACATAAAACATAGAAATTTATTTAAATTTTAACAATACAGCCCACTGGCAATTGGTTAAAAACAAAAAAGAAATTCAACTAAAAACTAAATAAAATAAAATACAAATCATGTAAAAATGACAAAAACACTTAAAGAAAAGTGCAAAGATCAGACAGTCAGCCATCTAAGATTGAAAGAATAAACACTATGAAAATTGTAAAATATTTTATTTAAATTCATTCATTAATAAGAAACACTCTATTTTGTGTTCCTGTTGTTTTGTTGTTGCTGTTGCTACATTTAAAACGGAAGTGTGCCATTAATCTTTTTTTTTTCTTCTTTCTTTCTACTTTTAACAAAATATTTATATGTCTTCTTTCGGGATAGTAATTGTCGTTGTTGTTGTTGTTTAAACATCTAAGCCAATTTGAAACAACAACTGTCTTAAAAAAGGCACGAAAGAAGTCACAAAAGCTATAACAATGACAATAGAACTTGATTGAAATTGACAAGATCCCAACGAACTAGACTTAAAAATCATACGAAATTTGTCAATGAATGAAAGAAAGAAATAGGCTCAAGCTAAGAGCACATCATAATTCAACAATAAAAACAACATTGAGTCTGTAAAGACAATCCTCTTTGATGAATACGAATGAAAATTGTAATTAAAATATATATTGGGTTGGGCAAATACGATTATGAAATATGCTACATTAATATAGAAAGAATAATTGCTTGTTTAAAATCACTTGAAGCACATTGATTATATATTATATAACGGTTCCCAAATGAACCAATTTATATCATGTCTTATAATGCTTGTGTAGGGTAAAAGATACTCCGAAATCTTTATGAATTATCAATTTTAGAATGGAAATGATTGTAGCAAAACTCAATGAACTTAAACACAAAAAAACTCTCTAACCAAAACATGGCTTAAATGGTAACAACACATGTTTAATTGTGTGTGTATGTTATTATTTGTTTCAAAAAAAATTTTAAATTCATCTAAAAAAAAACATACTGACACAATCGTTCATACATGATTAAAAACAAACAAGAAGAAATTAATAACATAAATACCTAAATCCAATCAATCAAATCGAACAATGAATCAAAAAAGCAACAGTAACAAAAAAATCTAAAATCTTTTTCATTCATAACTAGACTCATATGGTAGTGGTATACTATGTATGTGAGTTATACACACTAAAAAGTATTTAGGGAACATTTAAGACCGACATGTCTGAAATGTCTTCTTCGTCATGTTTCTAATGGTTCCAAAGCCGACCCTTTATATATAGGGCCGGTTTTGTTTATTAATATAAACATCGTAGGATGATCGGCAGGCTAGATGGGTTTGATTCTCACCAGTGACTCTGGACCGCTGCACTATAACATTATATAGTTAAATTGATTGGAACTAGGAAAGTAGGTTATAGGAGGGAGGAAAGTGTTCGGATTGCTTATATCCTTAATCCTTAATTTCAGAGGAACACATTTCATTATTATATCGATATAACAGTGAAAAATACTCCACTCAACAGAGTTAAATAGCACAAAAATATACTCTGAAGATCTAAGATTTGTATTATTATTTTTTTTTGGTCGGATATACATAAGTGATGTATGTAGTATAAATGAAAAATGTATTGAGTACAGCGGATATCACACTGTACTCTTCTATCCGAAAGATCTAGAGCTTATGATTCCATATTATTTATAACAACCACGACCGTTGTGTGTTAAGTTAAATCCTGCGGAATTTTTAGTCAACTCAGTACAAACGTTCTTTTTCAGACATTGTTATTTAGTCTTGCTTTGGTTAGTCATTCATATTTTATCTTATTACCTTAATCTCCAGAATAAGTGAATGAGTCTTAAGAAAAAACTTAATACGATTTAAGAGATCTAGCCTGCTTTATACGATTACACAAGTATAATGATCTGTCAAAATTTTGTATAGAAGAGTACGGATTGCCTAAACGCAATATGTAATGAAACCATCATACATGGAGAGAGAATACGGAAGAAGAATTTGACAGTTCTATGGCTCTGTTAATTTTTTGAAATGATTTAAAAAACAAGAAGGTTGCATTAGATCAGGATGTATTTTTATGTAAACACATACAAAAAAACAGCTGTTTCCATCTTACTTTGTTATTGTTTTATACCAATCGTGTAAACACAACATATATAAATCATATCAATTTTATTCTCTTTTTTTGTTATACGTATGGAATTTCATGTTCCTTTTTCATTAGACTTTACGTACGTAAAGTGTAATCGTGTGAAGTGCCCTTTAACAAGTTGAATAAAATGACTATGACGACAAGTTGAATAAAATGACTATGACTATGCAAAAGTACCGTTAAAAACGGATTGGTAACATCGGCTCAAACTTGTTGTTTGTTAGACAACTCCCTAGAGTTTGGCCATAAACAATTCTAAACTATTTGGCTCCTTACTTGTAAGTAAGTATTTAACAGCTTAATTGATTTGAAGTAATGTATAAAAATAAGTACTTGTTATTAAAAAATTAACATTTTTCTTTCTTTTTTTGAATAAGTATTGTAAAAATATAGCTTAACACCCATATTATATTATAAAGTTATAGATGTTTTATTGTAAAAATTTTGTATGGAATATATGCGTATAAACGTTTTTTTATTTGTACTTGTCTGCAAAAAATCTGGCAACACTTGTAACCAATTCATAACATCCATCAATAATAGATTTAACAAGCCAGTATTTATAAAATTTACTACTTTTATTTTGAATTTTAAATCAAAGTTCTTTTTATAGCATCCTTATTCTTCGGTTATAAATAAAAAACCAATTTTGAATTATAAAACGTAATACACACATACATATGTATGAAAGCCCATCCTTAAATCGATAATAATCGTATCAATGTTTAAAAAACCTCTTTAACTACTTCTTTGACTACAAATATTGTTCTTTATTTTAATTTCTTTTAGATACAGAGTGCTATTGTAGTTTTAATAGATATTTCTATAAACTCTTTTAAATCGCTACATAAAGAGAAAAAGACAGCTAGCTATATTGTACACAATGGGAAGGTGTAAAAAGCCGATGGTTTATGGAGATTAAAAACCCTAAATCTTTTTAAAATTAACTGATTTACAATAAAATAAGATTATGTATTTTTTCGTTTGTCTTTTAAAGGTCTGATAAGTACCTATTTCTATTCGATTTCTTTCAATTGTATTTGAAGTGACACTTGTACAGTCACGAATGATTTTTTGAATTAGAAAATAAAATTTCTTTTAAATAAAAAAATTAAACTTCCGTTGATAAAATGAAAAATTTTTTATGAAATATGTTTACTGAAGTACATTTGTATGTATAATTAACTACAGTTGTATGTACCGTACTACCATAATCTTTCCTAAGTTAGTGTCCCAATTTTGGGTTAAATATAGTTAACAATTTTTGGAGTAACAGACTTTTGAAAGAATTTGCTGTAATCGTTTTATTAGTGCTAAACTAATTAAACTAGTACTTTAACTAATAATCTAGTACTTTAACTAGGTAAAACTTACGATAAATAATATTCATTAATTCCTGATTTATTAGAGGAATTGATATTATTATACCTACTATCCAAAACGAAGGAAATATTGTTCATAGACCCACAAAAGTATGTATTGTCTGGAAACTTATTAAATTCTAAAGCGATCTAGCCATTTCTGTTCGCCTGTCTGTCGTTTTCACATAGCCCCCATACAAGAGGCCCCCAAAAAAACTACTGTATATAAGATTAGACTTTTTATATTTTCTTATTTTGCTGTAGCCCCTCACAAAATTTCTTAAATTTATTTTGAAACTTTATTTGCGGGTTTCAGTAACGAGTGTCGAACCTATTTCCTGCAGGCAATATCCTTTTAAATTGGTATTTATCAAAAAATTTTGTACATACATACCTATGTTGTTCAATTGTTAGTCAATACAATGTCGTTCGCATACGTAAGATCATTCAGATGTTTATAGGATGACAATTCTTTAGTTTCTAACTTCTACTATTAAAACTCGATCGTGTTTTAATAGGACAGACTTTCCTAGATATTGTAATTTTATAAGAATCATATATACTTCTTAATATTGGCATGGAATCATGGGTGAATTTACTTATTAAATTATTTAATAATTAGACCTTTAACTCCCCACTTCTCTACAGAGCTTTCATCGATAGGCCTATGGTGAATAATAAATTCCCAGGGAGTTTGTTAACTCTACACGCAGAAAAAAAACATGGTTCGGCATGGTTAGGAAAACTATTCTATGTTTTTTGTAACAATAATTTGTTGTCATAACCAAACAATTGTTATTTTTATTGAACTTCATCAATATTTTAGTTACTGAAAACATTTATATGTTTATGACAATTATAAATTTGAGAATGATTCTCTGAAAAATAATTATTTTTACAATAAATAATGATAATTATGTAAATATATTATATTCTTTAGAATCATTTAAACTTTCAAATAATCATTGAATGGTAGGATTTTACACGCTTATGCATATAATGTTTAAGATATAAGTAAAATACGTTTACTATTAAAAATATTTTAGTATCGATATTTTTATATCAGTTGTACGATTTATCCGTACTAGATCGCATTAAATAAATTGTTAATCAAATGCAGTGTTAAAATAATTGTGAAAAATAAATACTATCTAAAAATATAAAAGGGTACATAAAAAATTAATAATTAAACAAAATTATATTGTGTTTATATTGGCTTGAAAGTGTGGATATATATTTTTTATGGGAATATCAGTGCTTGGATGTTTTGTGTTTGTTTAAAAGAAAATTAACAAATAATTACATTTACGCCGAGCACATAAGATTAACCATATTATGTTTAACATGTAACATTAATATAGTTACATGAAGACATATGACTACTTGTAAAAATAATATGGTTACTTGAAACAATAATATGATTACTTGAAGCCATTATATGATTACATGAAACCATAATGTGGTTGCTTGAAACTACAATTTGATACTTCAACATCACATTATTATGTTGCTTTTAGATTATGATTACCACAACTATATTTTTTCTCTGCGTGTACTCTACTTATTCCCAGCAAAAATTAACTTCCAAAGAGGAGAACAAGAAGTAGAACTTACTCCTTGGAAGTACTGAAAAAGACCTGAAGAACTGATAATTTTAACACAGGCTTGCCATAGGAAGAATGTTCTTTTTATTTGATTCCAAATTCACTACATCTGAAGTCATTCTCAAAAAGTATTTTTATACTCTTTTTCATGTTATTAGGAAGTGAAATTGTAGTATTATAGAATACTACTAATTTGACTTAAATAATATTAACAAAAATAAATAAATTACACGCATTTATCAATCAACTCCTAAATAAAATTGATTTAATTCAAAGAATTGCTGTACAGAAAAATATGCCTGCCATTTTAAACAAAATTGGATGTTTTTTTGCTTTTTGGGAAGTCAATAAACATTACTTCCACAGAAGGTAAAAAAATTCATTTAGTACTTTTGAAGTTGTGATAAATGTTAATATTTTGGAAGTACTTCGTTTTATTTTTGCTGGGTTGTTCATTATTGTCCGTATACCCAAAATGAAGAGAACTCTTCGATTATAAACACCTAACTTAGGCAAATCTCTAAATTTCTATGATTTCACATTCCAGTTCTAAAACTGTTAATCGAAATTTGATTAAAATATGAGAGTAATAAATGTTTAAAATGGAATTTAAAACAAATTTAATCATTAATTTATTAACGTAAATAAAAGATAATGTTATTTTCATGTCCAAAACTATAAATGGAAAAATACGCTAATTTTGAATGTATTTAATAATTAAATATCACATGAATTAAATATTTTACGGGACTGTTTATTAAAATTTTACCATGAATTGAGTTTCTATCTATAAGACTGAATGAACTTGTACGAATATTAACGCGTACCTATAGAATAGAGTTTTTTTATGATTTTATACTTGTATCTCTAAAATGACTCTTTTGTGGTACTTTTAATTTTCTTTGCCTTTTTGCTTAATGTTTTGTAACAACAGCAACAACAACAACAATTGTATATTGACATAGCACGCGCCTTTTTTAGCCACCAGCTGAGATGACTATGTCAGTTTTTTTTTTCTTATTTCTTTAGATAGAGTTGAGTTCTTTTTTTCATCTTTTTTGATATTATAGTTAAATATCTTGTGGTTTGAAGTTTTTATGTTGGCTTTTTTTTCAGTACTATTGTTAATAAGCAAACATACTTACATACATGTAGTCTCCCTCTCTCTCTCTCTCTTACACCGATCACCGATTTCAATTTTAAGATACCCCAACTTAATGACAAAACAAAAAGCATACTGGACAGATATACAAAAATTGTAAATAAAATATTTAAATTTTTATCTTACTGCACCTTTTCAAGGAAATTTTAGTCGAAAGTAGTTAAAAGGATTCGTACGTTCATCATATTTCATGAATTTTCTATCAGTTGTTGAAAATTTTGGTCTGCTGTATTTTTAACTGAAGAAGCCTCATGTGTTCAATTTAAGAAGACACCAACCACCAACTTTAACTGTAATGGAGCTTAAACTAAAGTCACAACATTGACAATGCAGCGATAAACAATTTTTTTCAGGTTTGTCTTATAATAAACGACCGGAAATAGAATAAGGTTTGGTCCATGTAATGAGACGCATACTATTGTATGAAAATAATTTGATAGCAACAATATAAAGATGTTTGGTTGGTTTAAATTTTGTACTCTACAGTTTGGATATACATTGTGATTTACAAGAGACAATTGAATATTTTTTGATGTATGATTGAATGGAGTAATCGTTAATTGTATCTTTATAACAATCTAGCATGAAGTCAGTGAGTTTTTTGTTATTGATAATAATATGTATCCCATTAGTACATAAATCAGAAAAACACATAAGGAGTCTATTTAGTTATGATCGCTTGTGATCTCATTCAATGAATTTAATAAAAGATTGGCATAATTCAAAAAAAATCGTTTGTTGATATATAATTGTATGACATCTTTTTTATTTCTAAACTTACTTTCGAAGAAATCATTTGTTTTCGAAATGAAAACCCCAATTTAATTAGTCCAGATTATTGTGTTTCTCATATTAATTTAAAGAAAATATTGCTGAATAATTTTCATATGTACAAATTATTTGTATGGAAGCTAAGTCCATAATGGATCGATTCGGAAAAAAATTTACAGAATTATTTCTACATATCGTCACCTGCAATAAGGCGTAGCAACCAAAAAATCGACCTTTGTGTTGAAACTACTCCTACTAAAATACATGTTGTCGCAAATTTTTAGAACTTTATTGTCAAAAATCCGACAACAAATTAGTCATTTCCACAAGTCAGAATGTCTTAAAAAGCAACATAATGGACAATGTCTGACGGTAGAGTCATATTCAACTGTGTTTATTAATGTTGCAATAGAAATCTTGTAAAGAATTTTGACAACGCATAATTGTCATTGCAACAACTCATTGCTATTATTTCGATTATAATTTTTGTCATTTCAGCAAATAATCGTAGTGATTATGGTCGCCATACTGATCTGTATGAAAAGAGAAATATATATGTACATATGTATATAAATAAATATGTAAATGTCCGATTATTTATTAATTTTTAGCAGAGACAGAAAATAATTATTATCTATGAAATTTTAGCTTAAATGAATCGTCATAGAAATGTTTTGAATGTACCAAAATATTTCCCGAGCCTTTTTTAATAGATTTCTTCAATAAACTTTTTTTCTTGATTTTTATAATAACAATTTAAAATAAAAATTATTTTTGATTTTTATTCTATTTATGTATTTCAAAAAAAAAAAAAAAAAAAAAAATTATTTATGATTTTTTTAATAATACTCACTTAGTAATTTTTATTTATTCAAACAAAAAATAGAAATCAATCAATGATTTTTATTTTTCTAAACAAAAAATAAAAATCACCTAAAGAATTTTAATTTTCCAATTTTCTAATCGAATTTCTGCAAATTTGTACGATTATATTAGTGGTAAAGAAATTTAACCAATTTTCTATTAATCTCTGTTGAAACCCGATAATTTTTACTGTCTTTTAAAGGTCAATATCGCATAATGAGTTTTATAATAAATCTCAAAAAATAAAAATCATTGTCTGATTTTTATTTGTGCCTTATGGTTTAAAACATGGAAAAAGACTAGAATGTCAACTCAAATTTCTTTTCATAAAAAACAACAACGAAAATCACACATATATGTGCTGTGTGAATTCAACACAAAGCTACAACAACAAATATACAATATTTCAGGTCTAAAATTCGCACAAAAAAACGATTCGGACACAATTTTTATAACACAAACACATATTATTTATTTTTTTACAATTGTTTTAATATATTTTCTTTATCGAAATCTTTTTAATTTTCACAAACCAAAAAATTATTTTTTCAATTGTTTGACATTTAATTTTTTGTTTTTCTAATTTCAAATTGAAGGTGCAGAGTAGCATTTCTTAGTAGCAAACAAATTTATGATAATCCAAGAAATTAAAGCTTTATATATTTTAACAAGTATAGAATGCATGAAAAATATTATCATGCTTTAATAAATACAATCTACAATTTAAAATCTATTAATTTAAGAAAATTAATGCAATAAAAACATTGTAATATTATTTCGACCTATTTGGCCTTCTAGGGTAATATTCTATGGTTTAAAAATTATTTGTGTTTTTTATTATTGATTTTTGTTTGAATAAATTCTTCGTAATTTTTACGAAAAATATAAAAAATGCAAATCAAAAGCAATTTGTATTTTCCGAGAAATGAAATACAAACCAAATAAAATTTGTAATTTAATTTTTTTTAAATAAAAATAATAACAAGTACTGTCTCTTAAATCACTTTTAGTGATTTAAGAAAGATCGCGTATTTTTTAAATGTTTGCTGTTGATTTGACAACTATCAATACATAGTTTGACAATGGAAGCTATTTAAAACTTATAAACGTTATCAATTCGGTACAAAAGTAAATGATATAGAAACACTCTCACACATAAACATTTGTATACCCTACATCGGCATATCATAAATTGCAAAAAATCAAAAAGTAAATTTTTTATTTCAACAACGATTGCTACGAAAGTCATACTATCTTGTTGTAAAGAAAAATATGTAATATTTCGACGATTGAGTAAATATTATTGAAGATTCACTCTCAGTCTATCTTATAATACTCAAATACCCCTCCATTTGAAAATCCACACTTAACTGTATATGTATGTTTTTCCTCTGATAACAGTCTTTACCAGGGATCGAATTGTACCAACCGAAATAGTACAATTCTACCAATTTTACCAACCCTGGCCTGAACATTCGTCTACTTGTTTGTTTACGTATCTGTCTCATTTTTGTCTCTTTGCAGATGACTATGTTACATGGAGGCATAACCTTTTTAGTAAACCGTAAAACTTTAGCAATAATAGGAAAACATCAAGAATCATCAACTTCATAATCATCATACAAAGTGGAAGAGTAACAAAAATAAAAACAACAAGAAAAAAATAACATTACATGACTTTTTGTATGTTCATATCTTTGGCTGATTCATAAACTACAACAAAACACTAAACAACAAACATTAACAAACAACAACAACAATAGCCATAATCAAAAATACATGCACAACAACAATAGCAACAAAACTAAGGTGTATCCTAAAGTGCATTTCATTTAACCATCTCCTATTCCTCCTTCTCACAACATCATTATTCACATCTTAAAGCCTAACTCGGGCTAACAACAACAACATATAAACTCACTTCTTGCAACCTGACATACAAAATGACTAGATGTCTGTCTTTCCGATTTCCTTTACTCTTCCTCAAAAATACGACAACAACAAACAAACAAACTAAACAAAACTGTTACAAACTACAACAACAAAATGTTTTGCTGTTTTTGTAGATTTTATTTTATTTATTCATTATTTTTATTTTTTTGTTCTAAAAAACCACAAAATCTTTTTCTTTTGTGCGTTAAAATTGTAAATTTACGAAAAAAGTAACAACGACAACAACAATTCTTCTGGTTGTTTTGTTTTTTATGTTTGTCTTCTTTAGGTTGTTCTTTCCGTTCTTCTTCTTCATTATTTAGAATACGCAGACGTTTTGTTGGCCACATTTGAACATATAGCAGAGTTTCCATTAAAAATAATACAGTTTTTGGCAATAAAAATTAAAAATAAACCGTTAAAAGGGAGCAAAGTTTAAACTAATTTTTGTAAAACATTATTAAAATTAAACATTTCACTTCTAAATACAGAACATATGTAAATATGTATGAGTTATACAAGGTTGGTACTCCGAGTGAAAGATGGCGATTCACTTAAAATCATTAAAAAATCATTTAATTATCGTCCAGGTTATAGACAGTATCATATGTAATCTATCCTAGATAAATATACTGGAGGGTGTGTCATAAAGTTAGGTTATAGAGATTGTTAGCTTGGAAAGAAAAGTTGTTTACATAAGGCAGCTCTCACAGTGTTAACAGAATATAATGTCTGAAGTAAACAATCTATTTGAGAGTTATCCTTCAATTTACCTAAAATACATAGAACAAATCTAGTACTCTCGTTTTGAAACATCTATAGAAGTTTTAAAATGGGAAAAGCAATCTCCTAGCTTAAGATATTTATCTTTATCTTAGATCAGCTCTGAGGGGCAGACAAATATGTTCTTTGAAGAAGGATTGCGGAAGTAGTGTTTGTGGGCATTTGAATAAGCAGAAAACTAAAATACATTTCACGTCACGACTAAGATCCAGTGAATCAATAGAGTTGAATACCATAAAATCACCTTGACTTCTTCCAATATAGACTTTTAAACTTGAATGCTTGAAAAATATGTATAAACTACACTGAAAATAATCCATGCTCAACTTTACGAAAAAAATTTAGTAACTTCTATTTTCGTAATATTTACAAAAATTTCGTGTATAATACGAAATATTATTTAATAAAACCCTTTTCTATTTTTACGAAAGTACGAAAACCTCGTAATATTTTTTTTTAATTTTAGCGAAATTAAACATAATGATATTAATTATATTATGATTAAATAAAACTACAACATTTTTATAAAATTTAAGAAAAAGTATAATATTATTCACGAATTATTTTCATAAAAAAATTGAAAATTCGTGTGGAGAATAATTTTGGACTAAAATTAGAAAATTTATTTTAAAATGAACAAAAATGTTTGAATAAATTAATATATCGTAAATTTTACCATATTTATTCAAAATTCACTTTTTTCAATTTGTGTAAATTAATTTTTTCAAGAATATTTTGCATTATATTAAAATATTTCGTACAATTTCGTATATATTACGAAAGAATTTCGTGGTGCGAAACAACGAACGATTCGTACAATGTATGACATTTTTCGTATATATTAGGCATGGATTTTTTTCAGTGTAGCGGACATCCATGCTTAGAAGTTCAGGAGATGTTGGTTTTCATAAAATGTACAACTCCTATAGATATGTTATATGCAGTAATAAACTCTGTCAAGGGTTTGTATGTTAACATGCCACATTGAGTTTCGCGAAGTCTTAGTCTGTAACTGACTAAATAGGTTAGGTTGATAAGAGGATGTTTCCACACAAATTCAAAGAAATATACCTTGGCCACTATTGGTCCTTCTGTGTTCCTTATAATTTTCCAATCAGTGTTGGTGAGGGATGTTATATACTGAGTAATATAACTCCAAAGATATTCGTATCTAATTTCGCCGAAAGCCTGGCATTGACAAATAAGGGGTTTCACAGTTTTACTGTCCTCTCTACATTCATCTGAATCAGCAAAACTGCTTATGTGTGTTTACTCAGAAAACATACCATCGTTCTAACCCTAGACTTGCTATTCTAAATATTCAGTGACATTATGTCCATGGTCGTTATGACATATTTAGTTGAGTCATTGTCACAATGTCTATGAGCAAAATGACAAAAAGTCATTGATTTAAAAGAGTCCATTTATCAAAAAAGTTTTAATTAGTCGGTATTCTAAATACCCCGTTCTCGTTTTGTTCTCGTCAAATGGTTTTGGGTATATTAGGTTAAATTCATCGAGCTCCCTTCTCATTAAAGGTATTCGTTATTTCATTGCCAACTACTACTGGTACCCTCATATCATGAATACGTTTGAATGGGTTAAATATCTAGCAACGTCTCCTGAGCCTTGGTTGATGTATTTTACATGGTATGTGTACTTTTGTCCTTGCTACTACATCATAAAATCCAAATGTCAGTGTATTGTAACAGTAGCTAATTTTATTATCAACTAATATTAATTCAAAGATATTCGTTTTAAAATCATAAGAATTATTTAAAATGACCTATTCTTTATACAGATAGATAATAATTGCTTAAATTATTTTTTAATATTCCAAATCAATTAATTGTTTACACAGTTAATTATCAACTAAATTTAAAAAATTTCCCACGTTTAATAGGGAAATAAAAAATTTAAGTATTTATAGATTTTTGACTAAACATTTAAAAAAAATTCTTCGTACTAACGAACAATATTAACTTTTAATCTCAACAATATGTATTATTTTTTATCAAAAATATCAATTATTAACGCTTGAAAGATAAATATTTAAAATTGTGCATTTAACAAGTTTCATTTTTCAAATGACCGTTTTATCCAAGCAAGGTGGCAATTGTCAAACTTTCTTAATTCGATTTCGGAATGCTGAGTACTTATGCGATAAGATAAGATGCACCCTCTTGTATTGTCAACAATTAAGTATGTAAAATAAATTGCTCCTTATCAGATGAAGAAAAATGAAAACATTCGAAATCGATGACCACAAAAAGATTAAAACATTTAATGAAATCAAAAGAATGTACAGATAGATAAACCACTATCAAAACATTTCAAAATCTACATTCAAACGAGCATTTAAACTGTCGATTAACCCCACATTGAAAGAGACGGACGGAGAGACAGACACACACAGGCAGACACTCCAACCAATAATCTGCCATTTAAAAAGACAGTAGTCAAGTTGACAGATTATTATTATTATTGTCTGGCGATGGCGTATAAGAGGGAGCGTAACAAAATCTTCGAAAAAATCTCTAAATATTGTGTGAACACTTGTAAAATATAAATTTAAATCAGATCATTTTAATAGATAAATAGTTTTTAAATATTTAATATTCAAATCAGTTGAATCAAATGAGAAACTTGTTGTGGATAAAGAAAAATCGATAACATCCGCGAGTCGTGCATTCACTATAGGTAAAACTAAATTTCTAAATAACAAAAATTGTTTAGTTTTTATATATAATTTTGACATTTTACATAATTTTGTTATTAAAGAAATTAGAAAACAATTTCATTAATTGTATTTCGATAAAATCATGACATTTACTTTGGTGAGATTTTCATTAATTGCGCCTTTTAAAGTCGCAACAAACATTTTTTCAAATCAGATAAAAATGCTGACTGCGACAAGATGCAAGCATCTTTAGATAATTTTAAACATTGTCGGTCTTTCATCTAAGATATGAAATCATAATAAATATTTAGCATAAAACTTGAAAATTAATTATGAATGGGTCCAATATTATTCATAAAGACAAACCCCCGTATCCATAAAGATATTAACCGTTTATTTTAGGTTTATTACGCACATTTTCCATACAAAATTCCTACAATGAACTATCAATAACTTTTTAAAGCATTTATGAATATGAAGGAAAAACAGTAGTAGGTTTTTGTAATGAGTAATATAAAAGGAAATAAATGGAAGTGATCGGCACTAAGGCACCCTAAATTAATAAAATAAATGTTCATAGACTTGATGTTACAAAGTGCTAAGTGTCTTTTGGCTTTTTTGGTGAACCATCTTTAATCATATTATTCCTGAACCAAATACTAATTGTGCAATTTGCATTGACTTTGGATAGTTCTGAAGACAGGCAAAATTAACCATTTGTTTTTGAAGTTAGGTCTCTATAAAGAATATTGTGCTACCCCTGCCTCAGGTGGAAATCGAACCCATGACCACTGGGTTTTTTATGATTTTAAGAACACAATATCCCGAAAACTTGACGGGATGGAGCATTCAATAGTCAGATTATAATTCACAGCAGCTCAATCCTTTAAAAGAGTATACTTTCGTTTCTAGGTTAAAACGTGTTCAGTGTAATTAAGTAGTCCACTATAGGGTGTAAGGAAATCATTTATGTATTCCAGTTTCTTAAATTGCCAATACCAACCAATGCTGCTTGTAAGCATACATGTTGTATTAACACAGCAAAACCAACAAACACAGTTGGTGGCCATCCCCAATTGTGTTTTTGGTGATTATCATTAGAAATAGAAATTGTCACCGTTTATATCGGTATGAGATGATCTCTTTAACTGATTTGTATTGGCCAGATTGGAATCAAAATAAATTCTTCATTTGATTCTCTAGCTATCGGCAAATATTTGTTTCGTTTTCACATACATACATAAATAGATAGACTGCATTCACTATGTCTTCTTGTACATCAAGTGTAAATTTAAATAATCATAATTTTATTAAAAATAAAATTTAAAAAAACAATCTGAAAAATATGAAAACCACCTGCAGAGCTGGTCCGTTTTTATTTTGTTTTATGCATCTTGGCGCCACAAATGGTTGCCTGTGTTGTTGTGTTGAGACTTCTAATCATTTAGACCAAATAAGAAAAAGAGTAGCTAAACTATACGTTTATGTATCTATCTGAATCTATGAATATCCATTTAAGCATCCATCCGCTCGTTTGCCTAACCGCCAACAAGCTAGCCAGCCAGCCAGTCAGTCTATCTATTAGTTTTGGCTGCAAGTTAGAGCTGTACATTTGAAATGTTTGGAGGCACTAATTAAAGATCGTTTCATTTATTTTGTAAATATTAATTTTTTCAATAAAAATATTCATAATTCATTTTAATTTTTCCAATTGAGACTGTTACCAAAATAAGAAAAAAAAATAACATGCTGTTGTTGAGTAATTTTAAAAGTTGTTGTTGGGAATTCTAGTCACCTATTGGAAATTGTTTGTAACAATTTTAATTAACTTTAGTTGTTAATGGTTGCTAAACAAATTTATGAAAATTTAAAAACATTTGTCATATTTTGAAGTTTTACGGGCATATAACTCATTGTATTGAAAAGTATATTGCAGAGGAATAATCGATTCTATAACTATACAAAAATAAAATTCGTCCTTTTAAAAACATTTGGGGTTATTGGATAAAAATTAATTAAATATTTAAATCATTTGGAATAAGAGTTTGAAATTGTTGCTTTTATAATTTGTATACTCTACGCCACTATTATGGGAAGGGTATTATACGTTTCTGCTTATGTTTGCAACACACACCTTAAAGTATACTGGTCTACTCAGAATCACTTTCTCAGTCGACTAAGAAATGTCCGTATGTCTATGTAAACCTTGTGCGCAAGGTATAGCCTGCAATTTGCAAGATATTTTGATACAATTTAAACCAAACGTGTTTTTCGTTATATATGTAAAGTTAAATCATTTCTCCAAATATATTGAGGAACAGCACCTTTTGACCCAAACTCATTAAAAAATTATATAAAATTAAATACTTTCTTTAATCCTAAAAATTACATAGAAATGGCTAAAATGTCTAAATTATTATTAGAAAACAAGTAAGAGTGTAATATTCGGCTATACCGAATCTTATATACCCACCATCAAAGCTCGTTTAATTCGAATGAAACTTACTTATGTCGAATTCCATATATATACTCGTATTTTTAGGCCAGTTATAAGCGTTAAAGTAATTTTCTGAAGAAGACCTTATTTAGGGGGGTAAGGTCAATTATGGGCCGATCCTCAGAAAATTTGATAGACGGAATTTGGTTCGTATTAAATTTATTTGTGTCGAATTTCATTGCCACACTCGTATTTTCAAGCCATAATGAGTGTTGCAGTCATTTTCGGAAGGGCACCTAGTATGGAGAGTAGGGTCAATTATTGAACGATCCTCATAAATTTTTTTAGATACATTTCATCTATATACTAGTGTTTTTAAGCAATTAATGAGCGTGAAAGTCCTTTTGTGAAGGGGACCTTATATGGGGGGCAGGGTTAATTATGGACCGATTTCCATAAAATTTAGCATAAGTAGTAGTTTTGTATCAAAAGAATCTTACTTATGTCGAATTTCATCGCTATATTCATATTTTTAAACAAGACTATTAAGGCTTCTTTTCGAGGGGCACTTGTATGGGGGCTATCCGAAAACGAGGACCGATTTTGCCCATTTTCAATATCAAACAAACCTTGCCATAAGAAATATTTAAGTGAATTTTCAACCCTCTAGCTCTTTCCATTCGGACTTTATCGTGCTTTCAACAGACAGACGGACGGACAGACAGACATGGCTAGATCGTCTTAGAATTTAATGAGGACCCAGAATATATATACTTTAGTGGGTCTATGACTAATATTTCGATATGTTACAAACGGAATGACAAAATCCATATACCCCCATCTCTTTTGATGGTGGGTATAATTACACTTAAACGTCCAGGATTTCGGCTCACAAATGACAAAAAAATGAGTCTGAACTGATAAGGAAGGTTTCTGCATACACCGTAATTGCCACCGATAACGAAATTGCATACATTTGTGACGAAAAAACATACTTTTGAGCCTTAAGATGTGAGAGTCATAAAAGGCACTGGATAAAATTTCGTAAACGAAGTAATAAAATACACAAAACCTAACATTTTTTGTATTGTTTAATATTAATATTTAAACAATTAGAGCGGGTTTTTGAGTTTTCAATCAAATACCAATTAATAATCAGATTATTTAATCTAAAAACAAGTAAGAGTTCTATATTCGGCCGTACCGAATCTTATATACCCTTCACCATGATGTGTTAAAAAACAGTCATAACGAATTTTATTACAAAAAATCAAAAAAATACCAATTGTAGCCCATTTTATACGATCTAAATTAATCCGGGCTCTACATGCTTAACTTCATATTTCTAAGTTCAATATTATAGTAATTTTAAAAAGTGCATTTTGAAGAACGAAAAAGTACCAAAAACTTCCCTTTTATGGGTTCCCACTTAATCCAGACTCTACATAATGTTTCTAGGTTCAATATTATAGAAAATTCAAAAATAAAAGTCCCCTTTTATGTATTCTGGACTAATCCGGGCTCTACATACTTAATATCATGTTTCTAGGTTCAGTATTGCAGAAAATTCAAAAAGTACCTTTTGTAGAACGAAAAAGTACTAAAAGTCCCTTTTATAGGTTCTTACCTAGTTAAGGTCCTACATTCTAAATTTCATGTTTCTAGGTTCAATATTATAGAAAATTCAAAAAGTACATTTTGTAGAACAGAAAAGTACCAAAAAGTCCCTTTTTATAGGTTCTTACCTAGTCAAGGTACTGCATTTTAAATTTCATCTTTGTAGGTTCAATATTATAGAAAATTCAAAAAGTACCTTTTGTAGAACCAAAAAGTCCCTTTTTATAGGTTCTTATCTAGTCAAGGTCCTACATTCTAAATTTTATGTTTCTAGGTTCAATATTATAGAAAATTCAAAAAAGTACCTTTTGTAAAACGAAAAAGTACCAAAAAGTCCCTTTTTATAGGTTCTTACCTAGTTTTATTAAAAAAGAAGACATGTGTAAATGTAATATGAAAATTAATAAAAGCTTTAATTTAAAACCAAATTTTTTTTATTAATTTTTTGCATTTCTTGCTTAAGTTTAAACCAACTCGATTGATCGCTTAATTTAGCAAACTAAATCAACTTATTGAGTACTCAAACACAACTTTCGAGGATTAATTTTAATTTAATCCCTAATCCTTCACCAAGATATTGGCCTAAAGTACAAAATGTAGATGAGAGGTTGGAATCAAGGAATGATTTCATAAAAATTCAAAAAATTAATTTTAAAATGTTAAATTTCACACGATTTATATTGTAAAACAGCTCAATCAGTGTTTCAAATTAATATCTTTCGCGCAACATTACTGAGAGATCTAACTTGCCAGACAATATTTTAAAATTAGATATGAATTCATAAACTAAACATGATGTCTCAATTTTCTGTAGGTTTTCTATTGATGCTGCAAATAACATGACTGTTAAATATTTATTTCCATAATAAATAATATAAATAATTATTCCATTTCCTTAACAATTATACATGAATATACATATGTTTATTTTGTCCTGCTGCAATAATTAATTACCTTATATTCATTCGTAAATACTCATTTGCAATATTATTGCTGCATTAACCATTCAGCAGCCGTACGAATATTCACTTTTCAGCAAAGACACTATGAAAGACCTATTGCTGGACATTTTTTTCAAAATATTTTCACTGATATATGGAGAATAAATTATCGAGAGAAATAGAAAAAAAGATAAATTCGTAATAAATTTCAGTGATAGTCCACCTTTAAAATCGTATATTCAAGACAAATTCAATTAGACTTTAAATTCACATATACCAAAATGCCTGAATACACTAAGTTTGGTTGTTGATGCGTTTAATTGAAGTTGTATGAAATGTGTTGGAAATGTTCGTGTTGTTTTTTTTTTTTCGTTTTCATTTAATCAATTCATAATCAATTTCCATTTATCGGTTATAATCTGAACACCTAAACATGTCAAAAGAAAAACACTTAAGCTGACAGTTTTCTTGACACCACATATGCTAGTGAATGTGAAAAAATTGAATGCACTTAAAAAAAAGCTTTGACATAATTATCAATATTTTAACTAATAAAACTTGCAATACATATAGAACAGACGATCTGTCATAATTTGAAAGAACACAAATTTATAAAACTATTCTCTGAGTTTAATCCAATTTCTATTCCAAACACATTTAAATATGTTTATTAAAGAATTTTATATTAATTTTGTAAGTGTAATTTGTATGAGTGAAACTTTTAAGCATATTATTTACCTTTCCCCGCACATTCTCAATATTGAATTTCATAATAGAAGTAGTATCTGTATACCGCAGTGTAAGTACAACTCACATAATAGCTAGAACAAAATATATATTCACTTCTTTAGAAGTTCTTATATGAATGTATCTTCCAATAGATTAAAAAACACAATAACAACTCAAGCTCAAATCTACTACATATTCTTTATTTACGAGTATTTTAGGAATTGCTGAAGTTACAGTAGTAAATGCAAGAAAAAGAAATAAAACTTAAGCCAACTATAACAAACAAATTAAAAAGAAAAGAAAAAGAAACTGAACCATAGAAATATGCATACGTGCAACAAACTGTTGATAACTCTTTGTGTTACAAGTAAACACAACTAGAGCAACAAGAAAAGCCTGATGAAGCATAATAATATTAAAAGAAGGCAACCAGCCAGTCCAAAACCATCCAAAGTGAAAAAAATATTCATCCAGGCCAGTAGTGGTTTTAAACGAAAGCGCCAATGGATATGCAGATTCCAATAATTTCGTTTTCGCCTGTCATAATAGAAAAACAACAGCAAACAGTTCAACAGCAGCAACAACAAACCACCAACAAAGGATCTGCTTAAGTGAGAGCAACAACAGCAGCGGCACAAAGATCAACCGGCAAAAACAATATGCGATTTTACATAGTTACAGTTTTTGCTATTATTTGTCAAGAATAATTCTTTACAATTAGGGGATTCATTATTGACCAAGGAATATACTACGAGAAATGATATTCTAACATATGTACATATAACATTAAAGTACATCCTGACTCCTACTAATAGGTAAAAGAGAACTAAATCCTGCTCTATAGACTAGTTTATAGACTAAACGGGACTATAAACTAGAACAAAGACTATAATATTGACTAGAATAAAGACTATAATATTGACTAAACTATAGACTAAGCTATAGACTATAGGCTAGACTATAGTCTAGACTATAGACTAGACTATAGACTATAGATTAGAATATAGACTATAGACTAGACTATAGATTATAATATAGACTAAACTATAGACTATAATATAGACTAGACTATAAACAAGACTAAAGACTAAACGATACTATAGACTAGAACAAAGACTATAATATTGACTAGAATAAATACTATAACATTAACTAAACTATAGGCCAAGCTATAGACTATAGGATAGACTATAGTCTAGACTATAGTCTAGACTATAGATTAGCTATATACTAGACTATAGACTAGACTATAGACTTGATTATAGACTAGACTATAGATTAGACTATAGACTAGACTATAGATTAGACTATAGACTAGACTATAGACTAGACTATAAACTAGACTATATACTAGACTTTAGACTAGACTATAGACTAGACTATGGACTAGACTATAGACTAGACTATAGACTAGACTATAGACTAGACTATAGACTAGACTATAGACTAGACTATAGACTAGACTATAGACTAGACTATAGACTAGACTATAGACTAGACTATAGACTAGACTATAGACTAGACTATAGACTAGACTATAGACTAGACTATAGACTAGACTATAGACTTGACTATAGGCTAGACTATAGACTAGACTAAAGACTAGACTACAGACTAGACTATAGACTAGACTATAGACTAGACTATAGGCTAGACTATAGACTAGACTTAACAAAATGTACAGAAAAAGTCGTGAGGCTACTTTTTGAATTCAAAAAGTACTTACATAAGTACCGAATTTTCCATGCCTGGTATCAAATATGACCTTTGACATATCTGAAATTCAAATAATTCTTCACGTATTTGAATAATATGATGTCTTTAATACTTATTTTTACACATTTAAGTGAATACCCCTTCACGTAAATATTCAGATAGCACGCGTTAAAATTATACCGCAACCACACAAATCACACTTTGAAGGCTCTATATAGAGGAGAGGAATTCTCTATAGTAAGTATAACTTCTGTGTATGATAGTAATATTATGGTGGCAAGTTGTAGTAGTAAAACCTAAAGTAGAGTGGTTGTTGTTGTTGATGGTAATACTGTCTTTTGACTACATCATCCATATGGCAGAAATATGAATGCCTCGTTGTTGTGTATGGTAAACAGAAACAATTGCCAGGAATTCAAGAATTTCTGGCTTTTACTTTTTTCTCCTATAAGTCTCTACTTCTACTATTTCTCTGCGATAAAAAGGCCATCAAAATGTATGAGTAGTTATTTCTATGAAAAGACTTAAATATTTTTAACGAGTGAATTGCACTCATAATTTTATTTTTTATTCTTGTTCTTGTTTGCTGTACTTGTTGCCATTGTAGCTGTTTACATTAGCTGAAAATAAATATTTCGATTTTGTTCTTCTATTTTGTTTAATAAACAGGTGAATTTTTTTGATTCCTGTAAAAATGGTTTGTTCACAGTCACTGCATTTGATTTGATAGTTTTACATTCACTTGTTACAGTCTTGTTCATAAAAGAACTACCACATCAATGATGTGATCTTTTTGTTTTTCGTTTGGTGGTTTGGTACAGCTTCAGATGATGATGTGTCTACTTGTCGCTGGTGGTGGTGAAGGTGAATGAATTGAACTGAAGTGAAATGAAATGCAATTGAATTGAGGATGCAAAAAGCGAATTCCGAGGTGGACGTGATGTCTTCAATGGTTGTTAGTTAATAGAAGAGGAATGAGAACATTTCATTAGTTTTAAAAGACCACATATTTCTTTTAACTACCAACAGCAGCAACCGCAACAACTTCTGTTAAAGCTTGCTTTTTTTTACTCTTCATGCGATTTTTTTGCTACCACGGCCATTTTAGATGTTGTTTTTGTTTGCAAACCATTATTTTAAACTTTATTGCTGGTTTTGCAGTTAAAAATTGTGTTGCAGTGTGATTCTTTTTCAAATATGTTTCGTAAAGGGAAAGAGTGAATTCTTTCGTTTAGTTATTATTGAAAATAAACAGACATGGAATATGTAGAAAGTTTCAGTAACAAATGACAGAACTGATTGATCAAATATTCGATCTCAAAGCTTTTTACCGGCTATTAAGATCATAATAGCAATATTCTGGCTACACAATGCCGACTTTGAAAATATCAATCACTTAAGTATCTGAAATGTCAAACTTATAAACAGCTGCTACAATAGTCATAACAATGTTGTTGGTATTTTCTATGCAAAATATCTATACAACTCATACGACTATTCTTCATATGTTTTTCGTATGTTGTAAGAATTTTTTGTGTTGCCAATTGTTTATTGCAACATATTAACAAAAATTCAAACGACTTTAGCATAGAAAACGATGAAGTGGTAACACTGAAATCAAAAACAAACAGCTATTTACAACAACAAGAAAACTAAAATTTTATTAAAAACAGTTTATTAATTAGTTTAAAATGTGGAATAAAAAAAATAAAAGAATTAAAAATTCAAAGAAATTAATTTGGTTTATTTCGCATGTTAAATTAATTTAACATTTTTTTATTTTTTGACATTGTTATGTGCATTTTTTTTCATTGAGAACATAAACTTATGACTTCCTGCAAAGATCTGTTCACAATCACTGTTACTACACTTTAGTAGGTACAATATACAACTTGATTGTAAATTGAACAATTATTTAAACTGCACGAAATTATTATTTCCCTCACCAAATAGTATTGTTGTGTTCGAAGAATGTATGCAAAGTAAGTATTAAAATTGTGTATTAATGTTTTTATTTAATTTATGATTATAGTTTAATATTTAAGCGAAAATTATTATAGCGCAACATTGGATACAACATTTATGGATATTAGAACGTTTCATAATGAATTTTTTGTCGTTGTTTGGTAAATTGTTTCTGCTTACTTTTTAAGTCTAAATAAGTAGTTCTTTAAACGTTTTTAGTTGTTTCATATGTATATAAAATGTATAATTTAATATTACAAGTATAAATATTCTGTAGAAAAGTCTATAAAAATAAGGGGGTTATACCGAATTTTTCAAATATCGAAAGAATAAGAAATTTATAATAAAAAGATGTTTTAAAAATTTCTCTTAATATCTTGATTTGTAAATTTATTGGCAATAATATCGTTTATTGTAGGAGTGCCAAATTTTATCAGTCTATTTTATATAAGGTTAATAGAGTGATATATATTACATTTAGTCTGAAGAAAGAATGCTTTCGTTTCGGTAAGGTCACCCCATAGGATCTTTGTGGTTCTACCCACTGTTTGATTATTCCAAGAGGGCTCATAGTAGTCTTCCACTCATATTTCTAATTTATCCTTCGTAGCGTCGTTGCGACTGGTTAACTACCTCGAGCTGCCTTTCCTTTGGTCTTTCGAATGGCCTGGAACCCATATGATTTAAAACTTACTTTAGTTTCATTTTTACAATCCTTAATTTAAAAATTTCGCTGTCAGTAAATTATTAATCCATATTGCCGCCATATTCATTCTAATGCAATTTAACATTCCGTAATTGTTTGGACTGCCTGTATGCTAGGGTTGTGTGGGTCTTCATTATAGTGCCCCAGTTCCACTTTGTTCCAAAAATATTGAGTTATCCCTGTACAACAAACTTGTACGGGTATTTGCTATAATGTTTCGGTTAATAATGACTTATTCTATGACTACTAGGCGATCGGACGTGCGGTTATCATGTATACATTGGACACATTGAAAGGTCTCCTATAACCGTAACGTGCCATATAACCATTTTTGGACAGTTCAGCGAAATTTTTTCTATATTAGTCTGCGTTAATGGGGAGACTGGTGTAAAATACCGAATACAGTATTATTAATAGACAAACTTTTGTCATGAAAATATCGCCTTAGAAGTCATAGAATATGATTCTGATACTTTTCACAAATTTCGTTAATTTTTCTCCCATTTTAAGTCGAATGTTTTTAGTTGTGATTCGAAACTGAAACAGAACAAACTTAAGTAAACACTTTTAGACTTAGAATATGGTCCTTAGGTTGTCCCGTGTAAAACTTTTTTTTTTGTAGGAATGGCTCTCCTATATTTTTGAACAGAGGCTCAGTTTTCTACTATTTATTAAAAATCTTGATATCATACACATAATAAATAAAGAAGAATTTTTATATTATTACTAATGAGAAGAACAATCGATATGATTAAATAATTAATACAAGTTTCCGTGTAATTATTCATCTAAAAAATACTAATTTTTCCGAAGTATAAGGATGTTACTTAAAATAAAACTGAATAAATTTCGATCTCAAATTTCAAAATGCAAATACCAAACTGGTTCTTTCCGTTTAGATAATTTAATGGGGCAATACATTGTTTCACACTCTAATGAACCATTTAAATTAGATCAAGTTTTCTAGTTAGAAAAAAGCAATTAATTTCAGTACAGATCAATTACAATAAAAAAGTACTGAATAATCAAACGAAAGTTTGTCATCATTAAAGAAGATTCGCGTTCCAGAATACACTTGATATGCACAAGAACTCAAGTTGCATATTCATATAAAAGCTTTAAGTAAGCAATAAAGTATAAATTTCCTTGACTTTGTTTTTGTTTTTTTTTTGATAATTCTAATAGCCTGAGGTTAAACCACTATTCAATAGAGTTTAAAAGAAAAAAATACACAGCAGAATAACAATAGCAACAACTAAGACTACAGCAGAACAGCAGAAAAATACTCAATTCTAATCAGAACTAATACATCATATCCAAACACTCGAGAAGACTACTTGACTACTTTGGGGTTTGTTTGCATGTGGTTGCGCTTGCGCAGCTTAAGTATAATGGGAGACAACACCTTGCTGTTAGGTAGCTTACAGTCCATTAGTTAGAATTTTTTGTTCTAAAATTTCAGTTATTAACAGACACACGACTTGTCTTTTACTTGCCGAGACGGCAACTGAAAACAACAACAACAAACTAAAAATGTGCCGCCGATTTTGACACAAACGAATGACATTAAATTCCACGTGCATCGATTTTGTTAGTATCCCCCAACAGCAAGAAAGCAGCCAGCAACAAGAGAATATAATGTTTGTATATCTATTGCCAACATATTTCATCGGCTACCACTTAATACACGGAATGACAACTATGAAAGACTGCCACCACTGCAACAGCAATAACATCGGTAGTCATTTGCTTTGGACTACAACAAACACACGACATCACAAGCAAACTAGATCAAACACATTTTTCTAAACGATGGATGGATAGTTTTTCTTTTTGGATTTTGTTAAGATGCTGCTGGTGGTTAGAGGATTGTTACATTCCCGTTTAAATATGGGGGTTCGTATGAACTAGCTGTTTGGTAAACTGGTCCAAAAGATAATGCATACCTTTAAGTACTTAAATTTATATTTGTAATACACCCTACACAGAAGACAGCAGTAGATAAAAATACTCTTACAGAAATTTCGTTAATTGTTAATAAACTGTTTGGTCTCAAATTAAACAGAACGGAACGGAATGTTTAGCTCTTTAACCCCGCTAAGTTTTTTTCTAAGGGTGTGTTTCTATTAATTAGGCCCTAACACTAGGATCTGCTGCTGTGGTACATTTTAAATTTAACTGATTAATGAAACGACATTGGAAATAAATCGGATTTAACGGCACATCCACAAATTGGGTGTGCCGTCTAATAAAAAGAAAGAGTAAAGAAAATCATATAATTGGGTGAGAAATCTTAATAATATCGCGAATACATTAGACATAATAGGACAAACATATAACTAATGTATGTATATACCGATATCGGCACTCCAATGGTAGTGTAATGACGGATGTTAAAAACCGAATCAATAATTTACTACCGGTAAACACAATTAATAGCTTTTAAAGACCGAGCAAAGATTTGGACATGATTGCTATGCAGGCGATTTCGAAATATTACTAAGTTGAAAGGATCTATCTAATTTGTATAGAATAGCTGAAAAGGTACTGAGTACGAAGGTTCTATATTACAGATCCAGAAATTAGGCGTTATCATGTGTTAAAGTTAAATACAAGGCATTATTTTGATTTGATTGTAATAAATCTCTAACCGCACAATCTACCAGAGTAAAGCTTACATCTTATGGATCCTAGTCTGCTCCGGATTAGAGGACAACAAAAGAGCGAATGTAATAGCATTAATGGGAGCTGGAGGTAATTAACCGGATGACAGAATCTTGGAATAATAAAACGGTGGGTAGAACTACAAAAATTGTAATGAGAGCAGGACGAGAAACATCCTCAATGAGGTTATTATGACGATCAAGTTTTCGCCAAAATAAGATAAAATATCTTGCGAGTGATATAAATCATCATAGTACAACAGCCCTCACGAACATTATAAGTAACCATGGTTGCAACTCAATGTCAATAAGAGTTAAAATCTGTCAACGAATGTAGCAATGGATGGGTACAATCTTAGAAGGGATGTTGTCAGTCGCCATGTCGTTTCTTCTGGTTTCGTTATCATCTTCCGCAACAACAACAACAAAAAGAACAGGCTGGTCTGTCTTTAATTTATTTTCATATAATATTTTTTGTAAGTTTCCTGACTATTTGACTACTGGCTATTTTGGTTTACCTATGATCTTCTTAAATTAAGCAAAAAAATAAACTTAAACAACAAAAATCGTCTGAAGAAAAAAATGTAACGCTAATGAATGATTTTAGTCAAGTGACTGATTAATTTTCTGTTGATATTAGTGTAGTGAATGCATAAATTAGTGTCAAAACCATTTCGAAAATATATGACAGTTTTTAATGTTTTGTCTTTACTCTAATTTCGTTTTTATTTTTTTCTATTGCTGAAAGATTAACGAAAGAGGATAAAGGAAACCCCCATGTTGTCAGTGTTGTGTTGCGTCGATGATGTCTCTGCAACTGTATGCTTAGTTTTGGTTGAAAGCTTATGTGTTTAAGCTTAAGAAGTATTTAAATTATTATTTTTTTCTGTTAATTTGGTCGGTCTAAAACATGACGACAAGATTATTGTAGTCACGCAAGTAGCTTCTGTTTTGAATATTGTTTTTTTTTGTATATTTTCAAGCTGTCTCTCTGTTACTCTGTCTGTCCGTATGTCTGTCATTATTATCTGTTCACATTTTCCAATTAATATTGATAAAAGTCATTAATTGATTGTTCTATTATGAAAATTTATGTTGTAATCTCTTGACATGGCTAAAACAAACATTAAATACTTACTTATGGAGTGTGTGTATTTGTGTATTAATGTCTATTTTTCTATTTGGCTTATTGAAGTAGTGTCTGCAATCATTTATTGTCAAAACACTTTTATAGGATTTTAAATATAAAATCGTTACCAACGGATTTTGTAGCAAATGAAATAGTGTATTAAGCTTTTATAGCATTTACGTTTTAATTTCTCTATTGCCACACATAAAATTTTAAATACCTAATCAATATAACTATAATTATAGAAAAAACAAGGTCAGTATGCAAAGTAATTAGAGCACGATTAGTTATTAAAATTTTTCTCTAACATCCTTAATTTATTCTTAATTTAAAGCTTATATAAAAAGGTTATTAATGATCAACCATTTCCGAAGAAGTTAATATATTAAAATTACAAAACTTTCACTTCATTATAATATTTTAAGAAATCATGAAATCGGATTAACTTCCATCGAAACTATTATTATGAATTTCAGCAGATTTCTTCCAAGAAGTTAAGTCTTGCATTTACAATCATTTAATAATCTTGATAATAATTAAATACTCTAAGAAATTGCGAAACATTCGAATTATAAACTCCCAAAGATGACGTCAAAAGGCTATTGCAACCAGAAAAACTTAATCGACATGCTGAAAAGGGTCGCAATGGCCATGGACCATAAGTATTTTATCAAATGCACTTTTTTCTGACGAGTTAGTAGTATCTTGCTCGTTTTTAGAATTTTACTCTTCATTGTTATCAGTAGTGGCTACTGTTGATGTGGTATTAGGTTTTTAAAGCCTTCATCGCTATCACTGGAGGCTGTGTATGCTATGGTCTTAGTTTTATTAATATCATTTTCGAGACTTGTTGTAACAGCCCTTTCAAGCGGTACCCTCCCAATTTGGAATATCACAGCTTTAGAAGCGCAGTAAGCCCCACCTTAAGTCTTGGCAAGACTGGCCATGGAGTTTTGGTTGCTAACTATTACAAATAGAGGTGTAAGTTCTTTTTTTCCCCTAAAAGACATTCCATTTTTTTCTCGCCCAGCACAGCATTATTACCTCCAAGAATTTTGGGTATACGTTCATTAGCTAGTTTACTACCCCATCCTTCTATGTAGACAGTGGACTTTAAGAGCATCTGAAGCTCGCTCATCTTTGCCTGTCCGAGCTTCTGGCCATTTCAGAAAGGAGAGAATTTTTACCAAATTCTTTAGGGTGCTAACACAAAGGTGAGAAGACAACCTCATCAACGACATGCCTATGCTTAACTTGCAGCTCATACTCTCTTTGTTTGTTGTTTGTCCTTTAAAGCGTTTGCGAGGTCCACCATTTAACTGCTGACCAGATGTTTTGGGATTACCGGCATCTTAAACTGCCTAGCAGAGATCGTCCCAGTTTTTTCTTCTAGCAACTTTGGTGGTTTAAGATAGCGGTTTTTTCTTATTTTCCACCATCTAGCTACTTCTTCGTTTTTCGGATTTTTTTTAGATACCCTTACCTTCGAGATTGATTTCGACGACGTGTTCATTTTCGAAATGGAATTTTCAGCATTATTTGCAGGATTTTTACTTCAGGTTCCCTTGAGTAAAGTATGGCTTGCCTTGGACTGTGTATTAGAAGACACTAGACGAGTAGCTCTTTTTCTTCTTGGGTTTATTCTCAGCTGTCAAGTACTTGGGACACCCGATCCTTTTTGCTTCAGATTTTGTAAGAGAGTCAGATTTTTCTTTTGGAGTGTCGTTGGGTTGACTATGATTTCCTGAAGCATCTTTTTTAAAATGATAATAATGATATTTATAACATATCGGAATAGGTCGGTTTTAACTATAATGCTTAAGCAAACTAACAGACTTTATACGTGTTCTTTTTCGGCGAGGTGAAGCAAACAATTAGTATGGTTCACGCTAATATATTAAAAAAAAATATTTTTTTTACCCTTAATACCTTCATAAATTACATGGTCATATATGTATATACGATTTAACCATATAAAAATTTTTGACGGAAGTATTAACGGTAGTAAAATACAATACATATTTCCAATCTAAAAAATACAACAACGACAGCAACAAAAAATCATATTGAACACTAAAAGTGTGAATCAAAAGCTTAATGATCACTTAGAAATGGGAATAAAAAAATTTATAAATTATGATTGCAATAAACAACATACATTAAAATTTTTCCATATTTGTTCTTCAAATGATGGCTTTGGCTAGTGCTGGTGATGATGACGATAATGATGATTATAATGCTGATGACGACACGACCACAAAATGCAACCATGTATCAAATGGTGTGGAATACTTGAATGCTGAACATACTGCAGCATCATTGTTTTCCATAAAAAAGAATAAGAAAATAGAAAAAAACGCTGGCAAACAAATAATAGATCGATCGTTCTTTCTTCATTCATTCGTTGCTATGATTTTTGCCAGCTACTCAATGTAAAATTTGCTGCCACTTGAACAATTTAATCGTTTGCTAAGAATGTGTATTTTGTATGTTCTATGAATTAATGATGGTACTTCGATCGAAAGATGATAGGATGAAGCGAGGGTTGTGTGTTAAGGTTTATTTGAATGGTGTATTTATTTTTGGATTTACATTGAAAGTGGGAATCGATTGTCTATGTATAGAAATTGAGTATGTTTAGTAGAAATTGTGAATGAAGGTGATCATTTTTCTCTGATGTCGGTGATTTAGTTAAAGTTGAGGTCTATCGGATAATTAAGGGGGTTCTAATTTCTAACGTAATATTAGTTCAATCAATCCTTTTTCATATCTTATATACACTACATAAATACAACATAAATAAAATTTGCCTACATTGTAAGGAAAAGGAAAGTAAACACTGACATTACGACTAAACAACGAGTTTTGCCAATCGACCACAAACGGGTATGTTCTTAAAGAGAGGCGTTTGTTGCACATTAATCTATGTGTATTAGGAACAAGATCACTTTTATCAGAGGAACATATTCCATCGAAGTATCTATTGAACACTGAAGCACACACATTGCGATGGTGATCTAAAGAAATAATAGAGTTGGATACCCTACTGTTACCGATAAGTACTTTCGCCATGTCCTCTACGCGGTCGTGAAGCTCCAAAATAGACTTTTTGGTCAAATATAAGTGGTGTACATAGTAAGGAAATCAGATGGAGTGAAGTATTTCTAACTCCGATTTAGAAAACCGAGACATTTGAATGATTCTTTTGACACTTGAAATGCGGTTAAACACAACATCTTACGGTCGTTAAAGTCCATTCAGAGATTGTTGTTAACTCTTGATTAAGAACGTCAATCATATTTTTCCTCATTGCCCTAATTTTAAAAATGTTTGGAATATAGTTCAATGGATATTGCCAGAGTAAACAAATAAGTCTATCGTCGTTTTTATTGAAAGCTCTACATTGGCTGATTGAGGTCAACTCTTGGAAATATCACCTCTTCGTTAAACTTTAAGTAAAGGAAACAGTATGATGTTATCGATATTATCTAGGAAACGTTTTCAGGTAGGTATTTTTAATGGGATCGACGATACCGAGGATGCCTTCAACCATGTATTTTCTACACTCGGGGATTTGATAAATTTAGAAATTACAAAGATCTATGTATATCAGTATACACTGGAGGTTTAAAAATGTTAATGTTTACTGGCTCTGCAGTGTTTTTTGATAAGCTTGTTCTCTTGATATTCATTTAACAGGCTGATGTGCGCAGATGCGACTGTTACAAAAATCTTTAAAAGTAAAGCTTGGAAATATCCACTGACTCCCTCAATTCACATCCCAGCGAAAAATGGTGCCCAATTGGATGCAGATTTGTAGGACAGAGCGCAGTTGCTACTGCTTACACTTGTTATGAAAAATTACATGATTTTTGTATGGGATTCCTCGCGTAGAGGCTCTGCTTAAGGAATCCAAAATGTGCATATTTCACAATGTTGAATTATTATTTTACTGAATTAATATTATTTTTCCACAAAGAACTTGGATTCAAATTTAGAAAGATATAAAAATTAAATCGTTAGAGCTGTTAGGAAGCAAATTTGTACATCACAAGCAATAATTGCTGAATATTTTTTTCGTAAGGCAATAATTTTTGGATGCAATAGAGGAAGCACTTAGGGGTGCAGTTGTTATATTTGCTACTTCCAAATCAGGAATATTTTTTGCTTGGATAGAATTAACAAATTAGAGAGTGAGAGAGAGAAAGACAGAGATCATTTGAAGAGTAGAACATTGGAGTAAATAGAAACCGAGCGTTATCTATAAATTGCAATCGTTTCAAGTTACTCAAGCTTTTGTTCTAAATATAGAAATGCTTAAGTCATTTTTTATCCATATAACACAACTCTCGTATAAAGAATATTCAATTCCGCTCACTTACTCTATTAGAAAAGTTATGCATTAAAAAAAAATCAAGCGAATATGTGGCATAAAATCATTACATTACATTTCATTCCAATTGCTTTTTACTACTACATACCACTATTTCTTTTACAATTGCTACTGCTACCACAGCTAGCTACTGTCACTAGTACCACAAATTGCAACTTTGTGGCATTAACAGACAAAATGTATATGTTGTGGTTTTGTGTTACTTATTCTTTCTTCTACAAGTCATATTCAAATATCAACATATAAATCTATTAAACAGTGGCAAAATACTTACATACCTATACATACTTGTGCCACTAGTTTGGCTTTCAAAAAAAAATTGCTCATATTTAGTTAGTTTAGCGGAATGAGGCAAATGTTGCAAGTGATGCAAATGATGACGATGACTTTGCTAACCGGCTTTTCTTTGTTTTGGATTTTTTTTACTACTTCAGTTTTTAGCTTCTGAAGCTACAGTTGATCTCAAATGGTAGTGATCATCTTTTTTCTCAATGACTATCCATCTAACTGTCATTTGGTCGTTTCGATTTTTGTATGTTGCGTGCCACCAGTAAATGTTTCTTCTTTTCTTCAATATACATACATATTTTTTTGGAACTTATGTTGTATATATGAGAAGTGTGTATTATTCGTTATTCGCTTTAGATTTAGCTTGATGGGTTTTGTGTTGCTGTTGTTGTTGCCGCTTTATTTTTCGTCTACTTCACAACAATTTTATTTACTATTACGACCGACTACCACTAAAATACTAAAATGCTACTGGGTAATCATATTCCATGTCAGATGTCTGCGTCATGATCCGGCAATATTTGTTTCATTTAATGTTATGAATTAACCATCGGTAATGTACGCATATACTACAGACATTAGAAGACACGGAAATTTATTGATGGCAAAATCCATTTAACTTATTGAAAAATATACATATGTATATATAGGCAAAATGTTTTTAAAGTGATGTAACCGTTGGCAATATTTGGGTTAACGATTTGTGAGGGTATGCTGAAAGGATATTTAAATTCTGAAAAAGTTATAAATTTGTATCTTTTTATGGCATCAAGAAAAAATTCAAATCATTTTATCAAAATAAAAAAAAATAATAAAAAAATAATTAATCGAAAATTGTAGCATCAAATGAAATACATATATTATAAATGTGTCCTCTTGAACATAATATATTTAAAAAATTCAAAATTACCCATTTTAACACTCATATCCAACAGATGTCTATTTAAGACAGCACTATCAACTTGAATATGTTTAAGTGCGTGCAAATAATTACAGTTCATGAAGAAATAAAAAACAAATGGGCTTTTAAATGCTTAATATTAACCCACCGAATTCAAGTCGTAATCGTCCAAACAAGGTACTAGATTGAAAAAGATACAATTAAGGCGTTAATCAATTACTAATGAGCCGCTAATCATAAAGCAGTTAGGACGACCCAACAACCAACCAACCAAACAGCTCAACAGACATTCAAACAAGCAACCAAATACATACTATGTACTTATAAATGAAATCAACAAAGCATGCCACAGTCAACAATTAACTAAGTAGACAGACAAAATGAAAGCAACACGAGTCACCTTACAATGTTTCTTGACTAAAAAGATACAATGAATTACAAACCGATTCTACATAATTTCTACCTTTTTTAAGGGTTTTGTGTGTGTAGCAGTAGCAAGTAGCAGTTAGTAGAAATTATGACATAAAGAGGTGTCCAATAAGGGCGGGACTTTGAGTATTTAATAATCATGTTATTGGTAGTTGCAGAATATTCTTACTTTTTCATTTTTTATATCCGTATTGAGATAATAAGTTCACGTTTTTGAGGTTATGCTTTAAAAAAGTCCGTTTGAATTTTGTGTTTTGCCTTATTTTGTCATGTTTTGTATGAAGGGTGACCACTTGTTATTGCTTCACTGCTGATTTTTGTATTAAATATTTTTATTCCCAAGAAAAAACAAACATTAAAAAAGTTGTAAGTTACCATGAGATAATTTTAACATGGTAATGACATTGGAGGCAAGTACTTACCATGTTTTCTTACAAATTACTACTTAAATAAGTCCTTACAAATAGGCAGTTTTAAACGCAAAAAACCCTGCATCAAAATAAGAACCTGATCGATAATTCGCTGTCTTACTCAAAACACCATTACAAGGTGGTCCCAATGACAAGTTTAACCCGCAAAAATACGTTTTATAGGCTCGTACATATTTTTTTATTTAATTTATTATTTATTAAAAATTTCTTAACAATAAAAGTTCTCGATTCTTTTCATTCGTTTCAGTCTTCTATAAGTCTCAATGATCAGTAACTACCTTGCAAAGGGATTTGGGTGACTCATTCGTTTCGACTGGCTTGTTAAACAAGAGAGTTTGATCTGCTCACGTATCTGGGGGACATTGAGATCCCTATAACTATAATATTTTTGCAATTTTTCAACATAATTTAAGAAGGCTGTTTCCCATAGCTCCTCCTAGTCTAGGGTAGACCGTGGTCCAATTAGCCGGTATATAGAACTGACATAATACTTTCCCGGGACCTAGAGCACTCCCCTGTGGTACCACAGTATATATTTTTCGACCTAAAGAGATCACATCTTTAGATCTTAAAAGGTCTGTCATATGATATTAAAAGATCTGTCATGATGAGATAATTTTGTATATTAGTCCTTTAAAAACATAAAAAATATCAATGCATAATGCTTAGCAATATTGCTTTCTCTCAAAGGCCTTTCGAATTTGTACAGTTACTCGATGTACCTGTTCGATAGTGCTGATGGTCAGGAATAATTAAATTATTTTTAAGGTGTACTACATTTAAGGTTTCCTAGCAAGAACTTTTAAAAGAGTTTTGAGAATATTGACAACAGGCTAATGAAACGAAATGATGACACTACCCCGCAAAATCTTTACTTACCCGGTAAGTAGGCAAGTAATATTGGGGAAAAGTGTAAATAGTTACTTTTTGAGTGAATAACTACTTATTTTTGTTCGACGATGGCCAAAAAAATAACTGGTTACAAATCGCATTACCCAACTTTTCCGGGTTTAAAACTGGTTTTACAGTTATCTTTTAAGTTTGTTAGTCTATTCTCTTATTCAATGCCCCATTAAAAAGTAATTTTGTCATTCTATCTGGAATGGTTTCCACACAAATGTAAATATCAACATTCCTTGAAGAAAAACTTCCAAAATCGACTACGGTTAGAAACATTAACTAATTTCTTATTAGACATACGCTATATACAATTGACTGCAAATTCTATGAAAAAAAATAATTTATGTTATTAATAACGACAACTCATTACCAAGTAATGTATGAAATAACTGCATTACCTACAATACTCATTATTAAATTTCAAAATATTTTACTGGGTAGAGACTTTAGCTCAAATAGTTTATCGAATAGTAAAATTTTGAAATATATTTTGAATAAAAAATACGACGGCCATTGTTAATTTAAGGATATTTGATAAAACTAATGTAATCAATTAAGATACACCTACAAAGATTCTAGAATCTAACTTTTAAAGTTTATCAGATATTTAAGTTTTTGAGTTAGGTGCCAATTGTCTTCGATCACCTATTTCTTTTCAAATAATCTTATAAACGTTAAAGTTGGTAATCCAATATATAAGTTGCCTTGCATTGAGCATGACACCTTTCCCTATAGTTCCCTCAAGTTAAAATTTTAAGTGATTCATATGCATAATGTTTTTCTATTCACAAAACCCCTAAAAGGCCCCTATTTGATCTCACCTTGATAAATTTATTGGTATCGATAGAATTCTTATCTGATTCTAATCCATAATTTATTTTTCTGCTTTTAGTTCCATAAAATATTGTAGATGAATGATTTTGCATTCGTTGCTACACCCTATGATTTTGATATCAATTAGCGCCATTGAATGTAGCAAAATCAACAACATATCTACTTCCGTAATATAGAATTTACAATTTCCTTTTCTTAAAAAATAATCAAACGACTTTCATTGTATATAGCAAAATTAACAACCCAACTGCTTTCGTAATCTAGACTATGATACCTAATAATCTAGTATATAGTCTAGTTTATAGCTTAGTCTATAGTCCTGTGTATATTCTAGACTTTTGTCTGGTCTATAATCGAGGATATAGTCTAGCTTATAAATTAGTCTATAGTTTAACCTACTGGGATTAATTCTTATCTAATCCACAATTTATATTTCAGATGAATGACTTTTGTATATCCCCACTCAAGATCAGCGATCGCCACTCCTTCGATGTAATTTTTAACAAGGCTAGCGCCCATTCATTGCTACAACCCAGGATTTTGATATCGATTAGCGCCATTCAATGTAGGAAAATCAACAACCTAACTACTTCCGTAATATAGAATATGATCCCCAATCTTTCTATGGCGCTTTTAAAGTATTTTGATGTATAGTGAAAATATCTCTAAACATGGTTTTATTTATATTTTTTTTTTTTTGGATTCTGTGGGAATGTTTTAAACAATATTAATTTGTAAACTTTTAATAATTGAAAAGTATTTTAAATAACTTTTTAACAGTTTTCTCATTTATTTTAAAAAATTATCAAATGACTTTCATTTTAAAATGACAAATCGCTTAAAATATAGTTTACGACAGAGACCAAATGCTTAAATAATCAATAAATTCCAACATATTGGCAAACCTTAACGCAACAATTCCAATTAATTCTTGCAAATAAATGCCAAGAATATAAAAACAAAAGGCATAAAGTTAATACCTCCCATATAGTAGATGTAGATGATGATGATACAAATTTCACGATTACAAGTGTTTATCCAGTAGCATCTTCAAATAGATTTTAGACGATCAAAAGATAAACATTTTAGTTTTGTTTCTACAATAAGCTGATCGAGAATTATTAATCGCAGACATATAAAATATAGTAGCAATGAGGTGTGGTGATATAAAATGTGATAACTCATCATTGCTGATCGTATGTAATGTAAGTAATAAAGTGTTTTACGCAATAAGTAACGCCTAGTAGTAGTTGGAGTGTGGTTTAGTAAAGGAACGTGTTAGTAAATTGAACTGTATATAGAAGTTATTATACAGGAAAGTATGGAAGAACAGTAGTATTACTACTACTATTTACCCTAATCTGTCTATGGAAGGCGATTTGAAACATTTTAAATAGTTTTTAATGAAAATGAGGAGTTTTCCCCAATTACTTAATAGTTCCTGTAATGTCTTTCTTAAGTCGGAAAAATTAAATGAAATATTTAAGATTCAAAACATTTATGTCTGTTTTTCAAAAAATAGAATCAGTGGATCTCGAAAAATTATTTAAATGCCTTTTTAATTGATTTTTTAACTTAAATTTTCATTATTATTTTTTCAAACAATTTAACTTTTTTTAAGCAACCTCCATACCTAGACCATTTAAACAAATCATGTAGGGTATCAATGAAATAAACATGGGCTGTGATAACATTCTTAAAAATAAAAGAAATATATTTATTTCATAACAAATGCAACTCACGGTTCTACCATTAAGAATTCAATGGCCCATAATTATGGCACACTGCACTCACTGGCACTAAAACAGAAAGGTGAACAGCTAGTCACCCATACATAATAAATGGAATTGAGTAGTAACAACAATCAGAATCGCTCCAAATAGCACTTGAAAAAATAAACGAAAACAGGAACTCATTGGGTGGTTGACACACACTCACACATACGGACCTATATATGTGCCAAACAGCACAATATAATAATAAAGCTACTACAACGAGTGCCATCAACGCGTACATCTAGGATGAAGAAAAACGTTAAGTATTTTTGGTGTTAAAAGAAAAACTAACCTACCAAATCGTATTATTTACACAAACTTCATGATCGTTCTGAATGTGTGTAGTAAACTGTTGTTTTTGTTTTTATTAAATTTTAAGTGGCACTTTGAAGCGCTTCTTTGAAAAAAAATAAATGAAATCTTTGTTGTTGTAATGTTATTTTGCTATTTTTTTAAGGCAGGCTGTGTTTATTAGGTGGTACTTCCTTTTAACGATCAAACGTTGAGTATGTAGAACATACACCCAATGGTATAATGTTTGTCGAAAGAGGAGACCTAAAGCCATCAAATTTTCTCAAAATTTTCTTTTTTTAATAGAAACCAAAATTGACCCAAGTTTATTTGAAATGGGTTATGTGTCCACTATGATCCCCTTCAACGAGGCATTTTAAAGGCCTTAAGTAAAAGAAACATGTTACAGACTTAAAAAAATGATTGTGGTTTAGATCGAAAGAAAATTGAGAATTAAAATCTGAGTGATCACTCTAGCCTCTATTAGAATCTTGTCTAGAATAATATCTAGCCTTGTGTATAGTTTAGGCTAGATATGTAGTTATGCATTAGCCTATAGTCTACAGTCTCGTCCATAGTCTAGGTTATAGTCTAGGCTATATTATAGGCTATAGTCTAGTCTTTAGTCTAGTCTATATCTAGGCTATAGTCTACACTATAGTCCATTTTATAGTCTAGTATATAGTGTAGTCTATAGTCTGTTCTAAAGTCTAGTCTATAGTCTGGTCTATAGTCTAGTCTATAGTCTAGTCTATAGTCTAGTCTATAGTCTAGTCTATAGTCTAGTCTATAGTCTAATCTATAGTCTAGTCTATAGTCTAGTCTATAGTCTAGTCTATAGTCTAGTCTATAGTCTAGTCTATAGTCTAGTCTATAGTCTAGTCTATAGTCTAGTCTATAGTCTAGTCTATAGTCTAGTCTCTAATCAATTTGAGCCTACCAAATGTGGACTGAGACGGAAATGTATCAATAATAAATTTATTGAATTTTATTTTAAGCACTGACCGATTCTCTTAAGAACCACAGGATTCACAAAATTTCAAAATATATATTGTAAAGTTTTAACCATATTCTTTTTGTGAGTGGTTTTTACAACTAAAGAATTAAAAAAGATTTAAAACCAGAAGCCTTTTCGCTGTTAGTACACCTCATAAAATAAATGACTTGGAAATTCATTTATAATTTTTCAAACGATCTTGTTCAAATGGTAGAAGAAGGCTAACAAAAAATTTATGTAATAAAGTACGGTTATAGTTACTTTTAGTTCTATCGTAAAATATTTTAAATCGTTTAAAACTGTTTCCATTTAAAAATCTAAACGAATATTTCCACTTAGTCACTTACTATTTCATACAAGATGTTATTGACTTCTATCTTTCTTTTATAGTCCATCTTTACTTTTTAGTTGCCTTGATATTTATTATTCAGTGTTAAACTTGTCACTTGTGTATATGAATATGTTTTTGTTTACATCAACAACTAACTTCCTTTGGCTGCAACAAACTTGTCGCATTTCATTTTATTTCATTGCATTTCATGCAAGAGTACTTGTCGTTTTAGTATAAGTAAAGTGTACGTCGGTCCGTCTGTTTGTTGCAATTGTGCTCGTATTTGACTGGAGCTAAATTGTCTAGTTAATTTGGGGCGTGTCGGTTTATAAATCTTTGTCTGGTCAAGCCTACTTAGTGTTTTTCGTTTATTAAGAGTCTGTCGTATAAATGTTAATAATTTGCAAAATCAAAACATAGAATTATGATGTAATTTTATCGGGGTGTTTGCAAAAAATAACTCAAATTGAGTACATGAGAAAGTTATTATAAAAGTTATTTTCAATATACGTATACGTATGAGCAGTTTGCATTTCCGTTATTATCAATTTTACGAACTATAGACATACAACTGTGTTTAAGGAGAGAAAGTTATGTAATGAAAGGCATGATAAGCGATATCGCTTATCATAAATGTTGATCTGAATTGATGCGTGTATACTACATCTAAATATCTATCTTATGTAGTAATAAAAATAGAGAGAAATTTTATTTGTATATCACGTATTTGAGGCTCTGATCTGATGTAGATAAGAGGTTAAGAGGATTAACTCCTTAGGGAGTTAGGGAAACATTTATAAAAAGGTATTATTTAGAAAATATTTAAGACTTATTGAAATTAATTTCCATAATCATTATTAATATAGGAACAAAAGTTGTTGTTAACTGCGAAACATCGATCTAGGATTGGAGAGCGCGTCCAGGAGGAACATTGGAGCACACTCTGCTCCGATTAAAAATCGGAAAACCGAAATAAATCACTGTCATTCTTTCTTCACACGACAATCGGGTGTTTGTACAAGAACCGCTGGTTTGAATATTAAAATCCAATACGGTGACCGCAATGTAAGAATGAATAAGTCAAAGGTTGTAATAATGATGCGTATTCTTATTGGACACATCAATTTTACAATGTAGAGCAAGTTAAAAGGGCAGTGGAACACTTTATTTGCCATTGTAAGATCTCCATCGAAATAAAATTCAAAAGTTTTAAAAGATCTCTTAGATATTAAAATGCTTGTCAGATCTTACATTGTTGTCATTAAAATGTTCAGAAAATGTCTGAGTATCATGTGAACTTACAAATTTTCTTTTGCAACGTTGTCATAAAATGCATTACCTAAAATATTACAAGACAAAACATGTAAGTTAAGAGTATTATTAGACATTTTCAGCACATTTTACTGCCAACGTTGTAAGATCTAACAACCGTGTATACATAGCATTAGCGAAATTAATTGAAATAAGTTTCTGAGCATTGGATTATCATTTATTTTATAAGGAATGTAAAACAGGGTTTATGTCATTATAAGTAGATTCTTTTCAGATTTGCAATAATTTCACTTTTAAAACCTAACCTAACCATAAAACGAGTAGGGTGCTAAAAACAAACTAATAACTATATATTGATTATCTTTAGTGTTATTTAATGATTAATAACTTTATTAATATTTGATTTTTAAAAAGATGAAACAAAATAATTTTTAGTAGCTAATTTTAAATGCCTTTTTAATACAACATTTATAAATTTTAGTACTCAATTTTAGTTTGAAATATTTTTCAAAATTTTATGGTCAACAAACATGTCATTTGTAATTGCAAATTCAATAAAAATTTAGTCGTTATTGAGTCATGATGCCACATCACCTGACATTCATTCACTATGTCACTCATTAATTCATTCACTTTTATTCCAATGGGGCTTGAATCTTGTCTTCGTAAGACATAAAAATATAAAAAAGATACATTTAGGTGTTTTTAACATGTGTGCGTGTGTGTGATTTTTTTTGTAAAAAATATAAATTTACTCAGACCAAAAAGTCTAGATGTAAATTTGTATATGAAATGCCATGAATGATTAGGAAATATTCATAAATTTACAAATCAACAAGATTTGAATTTTTCTTACATTTATTTCGCCGTTGTTTAATGAAAACAACATGAAATGTTTTTTTTTTTTTGTTATTTAATTTTTTGCTTATAAAATATTAAAAAAAAATCAAACAAATATTATAATTGAATTTTTATTTTGTTGCTTTTGCTGGATCGGAATAGATCACCTGAAGGCTCTTCTCTTAAAATAATAATGAAATAAAAATTACATACAAACATATGTAGATAAATGTATATATCTATGTATATTAAACATGTAAAATAGTTCGCATAGTACTCATGTATTTAGTAGATATAATGATATTACAGTGAAATGAATAATATTTATATGCTGATATTTTATTTATATACACATTTTTTATTTACTTTTATTAACTTAAAGACGTCCATGATGATTTTTAATAAAATTGATACAGTCATTTCAAAACGATTCGCGATAACTTTTTGGAATTGAATTGTATGAACTAGGCTATTGGCTATACAACAGATGGGTTGTTCTATTGTCTAGTCTATGAATAGTCTATATTCTGTAAAGTAATATAGAGTTTCCATGAACGTGAAAAAAAAAACGTGCGATTTATCTATATGCTTGTCTAGTCTAAAGACAAATCTATAGTCTAGTCTCTAGAATAGTCCATAAAAGGGCCTATGGCTAGTACTAGAGTAATGTCTTATCTTTAGACTTACCTATACTAACCTATGAACTAATCTTAGATTAAAAGCCACCTTTTGAAATATCATCTAAGAGTGGTATATTCGACTGTGCGGAATCTTATTTACTTTTCACCAAAACCATTTAAAATGTATTAATTAATATTGTATTAGTTCTATAAATAGTTCTAGAACACATGATTTTAGCCTGAACTCGTTCTAGTTTGGCGTTAAGACCAATGATTTTTGTTCAAAATTTTCACCTTCGGAACTGGTTATGAGGAATCGTTACGGAGTCGACACTCGTTCGTTGGAACGCTTCTGGAACTAGTTCTTTAATCAATGATTTTTGTTTGAATTTTTATTTTATAGCGTTTTTGTTTGAAATTATTAAGATTAGAAGCAATTTTGAGAAACTGTTGAGTAATTTTTACTATTGTACCAATTTTATTTACAATTCTTCCGCACCTCTAATATTTTAAAATATTTTTTGTAAGGATATACGTTACAAGCAGCTACTCTTTCCCTTCTCTCGGTACCATTCGATTAGGGATCTCTTTTATATCATGTAGTTCTGTTGAATGCTAAAATACATTTGAACGCGTTTTCTATTACGATAAAAATTAATTTATATTTTTTTAATTTTTTCTAATTTTTTTCAATTGATTCCAAGAAGTTGTTTCGGAACTAGTATGCGTTCCATTGAACTAGTGTAGTAGCAATGTATAACTAGTTTGAAAGAACTAGTTCTATGAAAACTATTTAGAAGTATTTAAGAACCTCAACAATATTCTAAGGAACGGGCTCCAAAAGTAATGGCGACACTACTAGTTCCAAGGAAGTTGTTTAAAATCTAAAGTGGTTCTGTTTTCACTCGTTCTATATTCTTAAATAAGTATCAATAGATTTCTCATCCACTTCGTTCTGATAACTTTTTCAGAAGTCAATACATAGTAAACGAAGTCGCTCGTTGCGTTGCTGAGTTGAGGTAGACTTAGAAGATTTTCGTTTCTTCGTCTTGTCTTAGAAGGTACATATAATATTTTGTATGTAAGTAAAAGAAAAAAGATATACATATATGTATTATATAAGGAAAAGATATATCTATTGTTAGCATAAGCTGAATTGCTCATAAGTAGTTTTTGTCCATAACGTATATTAAGTTCTTTTTTCACTAATTCAACAGCTATTGGGTTCCGACGTTTGTTAAAGAAATAATAATTAGAAGGTGAACATACATTTTATAATGATAGTTGACCACTTGAGTTTCGGTTCTTCTACGTAGCTTATGTTTAATTTTATTTTTAAATTCCTCTCGCAAAAATGTTTTAAGTTTTTGTACTTCTCCAGAATAACCTCTATGAAAATAGAAGTTTATTAATAAAGTTTTTTACCACTGTACTTTGCAACATGTAAATTTTTTTGTTTTATATATCCACTGAAAAAAATACATATGGACAATTTTGTATCAAGTGACCCAATTTTTAAAATCGATGTCATCCGACTAACCAAGGTTAGTTTCCAAAAAATGGAAACAATCAAGAAATAGCTATACGAACTCCTCTGGCCAATTTTTTTTAGGGCCAATAGTCCTAGTTACATTAATTTGAATAATACTGAATTGAGTTGAAAATTCTAGTAACTCATCAAAATAGATTTTTTGAGTTAGGTCACTTGACCTGAAATTGCCTATATACATTTACCCATGTTTGTATGTCTGTACATCTGTAAGTATGTTGAAATCAGTTTTCATAAGTCCCCAAATATCAGCGTGATTCGAATCTTCAAAAATTTTATTAGCACAATCGGTCCATAAATAGCTCATATATGAGAGCCCGCCTTAAGAAGTTCTACAAAAGGTAATTTTTGTATATTATTAAACTTAGAAACATGATTCAGCGTTTAGATCCAGGATGAGATGAAAATGAGGGAACTTTTTTTTTGGTTCTTCAAAGGTACTTTTTGAATTTTCTATATTGAACCTAGAAACAGGAAATTAAGCATTGAGTAAGTGTAGTACCTACTTAGGCATTCAATATTTTCAGTGGATGTAGTATGTACATTGGCATATTTTTACATCGAAGTAAATGCATGATTTCTACAACTGTCAAGCTGTCAAAAGATTTATAACTGCCTCTAAACCAAAACAAAAAGAAAATGTTAAATAAAATACTCCATATTCGTATCTAAACTAAAACGTCATATTTATTACAAGTTTCATGGCTGCATATTTTCATTTTATAAATAAATAAGTAAATTTATTAAAAAATATATCTTTACATTTAAATTTATGTTATATAAATATTTGCATATGAAATGTCATAAAAACTTTGATGCATTTTAATTTGTTAACGTGTTTTTTTAAAGGCATAGTAAAAAAATATTCTGATTTTGTAATATTTATATACTAAAAAATAAATTTGAATTACATATTTTCAAAAATTTTTTAAAAAAATAGTTAATAACAAAAGTTTACCGGCAAAAACTTGGTAATTGACTTCTACATATCGTTCTGGTTATATAGAAGTACTTTAATAACGTCTTAATAATAATAATAATAATAATAATGAGTTATATAAATTCTTTCTAAATCATTAGTCAGCATCTGTGTAAATATAATAGAAGCTGTATACGTTTTTTCACACAATTTACTAATTACTTGGTAGCGATTGTTGTAAGTACTTGACTCCAATGACATGAAATGTAAGTCATTACATTCATGTGTAAGTAAATATTAGCATTTTAACCCATTACATGGTAATGACAGTTTTGGCTGGGATATTATTTGAAATCCTTATTAATGTCTACATTATTCTCTATATGAATATACTGAAATCTTAGAGAACCTGTTTTTCATGATTCCTATAACTTTGTATCATACATACATATGTATATGTGTATGTGTTTTTTATCCTATTCATGTATAGATGACTCCATTAGAGTGTGTAAGGTCAACCTTTTCAAATTATTATGAGCCATTAAAAGAAAACATTAACTGGTTTGCTTTAACGTGATCTGGTGTTTAGTTTTTTTTTACATTTCGTTTTCTGCTTTTGTCATTCACTTAAGACAATGAATTAAAAGGAATTTCGGCTAAAAAAATTGTAACAAACATGATGCTACGTGATTGATAATATAGCGTGACAGACAGCGTGTCGGCAACTTAAGGAATTTGAAATACTTAAATATTTACTCAAATATGAAGTTGTGTCTCTTTTTATATTTTTGCTGTTTTTTTTTTAACTAAAACACTTTCAATCTGATGATGACATGTTCTCAAACTGCAAAGTAAAGGCATTTGCTTCAAACTGAATATAAAAATATGCAAAATTCTTTAAAAACAAAATTGAGTTGAAATTTAGTAAATCAGAGGTTCTTGTTTATTAAGCGAAACAAAATTATTTTGGCCATGATTCTGCTGGTGATTTATAATTTATTATTTTTGTTTTACAGTACAAGGAGTAATTATAAGTATACTGATATTCTTTTACTTTAAACATTTAGTATAAGTATTACTGAGTATATTGACTAATCTGTGGACTTAGTTGTAAACTAGTCAATTTAAAGCATAATAAGTTTTTGTACAATCGTTTCCAATATTGTTAGAGTAACGTTTAAAGATTTTATTATTATTACTCCCACTGTAAGCGACTTCTTTAATAAATGTTGGGTAAAATATACATATCCCAGCAAAAATAAAAAGAAGTACTTCCAAGAGAAGTACTTCACTACTTCAAAGGTAGCGCTACGTGAATATTTTAAACTTCTGTGGAGATGAAGTTTGTTGATGTCAAAAGAAGCGAAAGGCATCCAAGTTTTTTTTTTATTTGAAGGAATATTTGTATTGAAATCTTCAGAATTTAACCAATTTTATCTTCAAGTAATTGATAAATTCGTTTAATTTCTTTATTTATTTGAATATCATTTGAGTCAAGTTGTATTCTGAAATACCACAATTTCACTTCCTAATAACCTACAGAAAGAACATACAAATTACTTCCTTAGAATGACTTCAGATGTAGTGAATTTGGAACCAAATAAAAAGAACATTTCTTCTATGACAAGCCTGTATTAAAATCATAACTTCTTCAGGTCTTTTTCAGTACTTCCATGGAGTAAATACTACTTCTTTTTCGATTCTTTGAAAGTTCTTTTTTTGCTGGGATTTTTCGAAAAAAATGTATTCATTTTAAATGCACGAACCCCTTAACAAAACACTTTTATCGGACATTAAATTAACAGCTAATTTTGAATCATAAAATTCTCACATTTCGTTTTATACTTTTAATTTATGATTGACAGTTTTGCAATAAAATTTTGTTTAAAAAACGCGCGAATCGAATCAAGGGTTTATTTTGATTTAATTTAAGAAAATAATTAATTAGTATGTAAATATGTATGTAAACTTGCAGTGTTTTTGGGAAAACAATTTATAAATTTCATGTGTTTACTCCCGTAATTTTAGCTAATAGGTATCTATCAGTTTCTAGTTATTTTTAGTGTTAAAAATGTGTCAATTTTACTTCTTTTGTACTGATTTCACTTATAAAGATATGGGAATTTTAGTAAATAAATCATATAGGAGTGACACATCTCCAATTGATAATTAGTAACACATGTTTACATGAATGCCAAAGTTTAACTTTTTCGATTCTGATATTGGACTCATTTGACAAAAAAAAAGAGGAAAAGGATCGGATTGTGGAGAACAGTCTCTCTCTCGGAAAAGGCCAAAACACACACCACAAATGTTGACAGTTGATAGGTATAAGGCAGCAAATGTTTACGTTTTTCATCGAACAACTCAATTCCCTGATCTGAACCCCATTTGAATAATTTTGGATCATTGCGATCGGTTCACATAATGAGATAGATAAACTAAAAATACCTAAGAAACAACATTCCAAAGGATCATGTAATGCCCGTTTTGATGTGTATAGACTACGAAAAACAAAGACACATTCATAATCGGTTCATATTTGTGTGAACAATGGTACTTTCCCTAAATTATAATGAGACAATATGTAGGTAGATATTTGTGTCAGTGTCTATTCATATCGGACTCTATTGTCGCTAATGGCTTGAGAGACCACCGTTTGATTCAATGTTTTCCAAAGACTTGCAATTGATAGTCAGTCAACGTTGAATGATGTGAAGTCTCGAATGTCATTGCGAAAACGAAGCGCTCCTTAACCAGTGTCCACCACCTCCGGTCTACCAGACTAGAACACTAACCACTAACCTACCGGAGGCCACTGTCCGATAGTAACATAAAATATGGACAGAGTCATTAAAGAAAGTTGGTATCAGTATTTCTTCGAATGTACATATTTGAAGGTTCCACTTTTATACTTAAAAATTTTGCTTTGACGTCGGTTTTAGCAAAACCGAAATATTTGATAAACATTTTTTTATTATTTAAAAGGCTTAATAATATCAATAATTTTAAAATTTGTTGCCCTCTTTCGATTTTATTTGCACTAATACATATTGTTGACTCAATAGAAAGACAATAAAAACAATGTTGTATGATGGTGTTTCGATATTCCAACCAGCAAATGTATACAAACCATGTGACATGCCATACATTTTTGTAACATTATTTGTGACTAATTGAAAACAAGTTATTAAAATTCTTGTCACCCCAACTACAACTCCAACAAAAAAATAAAAAAAAAACAGAACAAAATAACAAGAAAAACATTGTTAAAACAACAAATTTACATGCTAAAATAATTGAACATACTTGTAACAACAATTTTCAATTCCTGCCACAAAAAATAAGGAAAACCTAAACATAAACAAACCAACAAAAAACACATACACATGAATACATGTAGTGTATTTGTTGCATGTGTTGCATGTACTAAAGTTACAAGTACAAAGTTATATTTACCTAAATTAGAGGTTGTACGAATGGCGGGATAAAAGCCAGGGTGGAATGGTGGTGCAATAGTTCTGAATGACAGGGAGAAGGAGAGAAACTTACATGGATTTGTATGACCAGTATGAAATCAATAACACGAGCTAATCCCAAAGCTTACAACACCATACTCGAGTTTAAACATACATAGTTATCCGTAAGGAAATTGTCTGGATTTTTACTCTATGATTTTGTAAAGTAAATACTAGTGGTTGAAGTACTTAGTATTTGTAGACTTGGTTGCTGCTTGAAGTTGCTAGTCGAGGTGGAGGCCATATCATGTTGGATGTTGTAAATTGACTAAACATAACTTGGCTTAAACTAAACGTTAGGACAAGGACTTTTTCTTTTTTTACTTCTTACCGCACACTAACATAGTTGCAATACACACTTACACTAGAATTTTTGGATATACGAAGAGACTGGTACTACTACTTGTAGTATTCTAACATACAAGTGTTACAACTACTAACAACGGCCACCACGAAGTCTTAAAGAAATCTTTGTTTGTTGGGGAAGTACTCCGATTTATAAAATTTGGAATTTTTCTTTAAAACAAGATCTGAACAGGCTATTACTGTCTAGCGATGTTCCAACATACCTACATTGGCACTTGGAATCTAATGGATCCTATTAGATTGTATAGGGTTGAACCCACTTTGTGGGTGTTAAATCTAGCCTAGAAGCATATTTCATAAGCCGAAAGTACATCAGGCTCAGTCATGTCCCGCTGGTAAAACTTTCTCAATTTTCGATTCCGTAAAAATGAGGTGCAATAACATCAGGAATGAAACGTTTAACAAGATAAAATGCTTCGGAGATAAGTGCAATGACTTTATGATTATAAGTTTTGTGACAAAATGTAAATCAAATATTCTAATCAAAATAAATATGCTTATTTTAGCTAAGGATAGAGTTCAGCATTCTTTCCAAATCCCAAGTTCATTACATAACATTAGTTCCTTTATATTAGGGACCTTTTATTTAATAAATCTATTAACAATATTATCATAGTCAATCACATTTCGATGCTTCAAAATCCATACTCATTTATGAAGTTTATAATAGTTCAAAGCATAAATTAGTACTCTTTAAAATGACATACTTCTCTTGAGTTTACCAGAGCAATCATGGCACACCGAAAACCTCAACTATATTCAATAAGCCGAAAATCCAGTTCAATAGTTTGGACACAAAAAAAATATAAAAAAATAAATGGAGAGAAAAACAAACGGTTTAAATTGATTTTGCATTTTCTTAAGCTTCAACACTAAATCAGTTTAACATTTAAGGCCTGGAGGACATCTTAGAGTTGAATTAGTAGCAGCAGAGGCATTAGCATCACCAACGAAGCAATAACAACAACAATTGTAGTAACAACAGCTAGATTAAACGTAGTATTTTACATACAATCACCACACATAAACTGATATTATGCGAGGGCGATGGGATAAGGATTTAACTGTAAGGTAATCGGCTTTTGGCAGTACTATTTATTCTGCATAAAAAAGAATCGGCAGAATGAAATGTTGGGCACTATGTTTATGCGAATTGGTCAAAGCAGGTTACGGGACATCAGTGTTTTCTGTATATATTGGACAACAGACATGTCTGTGTTGGTCCCAGAAGGAGAACCTTGATTTGTTAAACTGGGATACAAAACAGTTTTGTGTAACTACTATGAAAACCCGATAAACGAAATATTACCATCTACCTAATCATAATACTAGCTTCTCGGCGGAAGTCCATGATTTAATGTAATGTGTAAAATTTATTGAATTGAATATGGTGCTAACCAGTTGCGGATGCAAAGGAGGAAAGGGAAATTTAATATAAGTAAAAATATACCATATTTGATATGAGACATAATTCAAATGTAAAATTTAAATATTTAGTAATAATTATGAACCGATACTCATAAAATTTGAAATTGCTTATATGGTGGTTATGAACTGTTATTGACCCATCCCCATGTAATTCGATGGGAAAACTTACTTGTCTATAAAAGTAGCTTACGCCGAATTTCATAAATCATGTTTCTAAGCTTTAAATTAACGTTGATTAATGAATGATGGAACGTATTCTTAATGGATACACGGGACAACAATACAAAATTTTGGATGAACGAATACAGAGAGGACAGTTAAACGCTGAAACACATTTTCTGTCATTACTAGACATAGTCAAAATTATATCGAGATGTGTTGTTCCAGATATAACATATCTTAGCAACACTGATTGGAAAAAATACGTAAATGAAGCAGATTTTGGAATGCTGGATGGTAAGAGAATCACCCAAGTACAGGAGGAGCCTAAGTATAGCTTAAAATATTGTAAAGATTATAAAAAAATCATAAAACTTAACATACAACCCTCCTATATTAATTTAAGTGTTTTCAAAACATTGTCCAGTTTTAAATGTGATTTCAATGGATGAATGGCATCGTCATACATACTCACATGATGGTAGTTGTATCGAATCATCAGTTGTAAATGTCCCCCTAAGAGTTGCAAGAACTTGTTGCACAAGTTAATTGTCCGAAAAAAAGCAAAATAAAACAACAACAAACGACTACTTTGTTTCGGTGTATTTCTTTATTTTTTTTCTTTGTGTATTAACTCTTTTCTAAGGGATTTCTCTTTTTACTTAGAAAAGTTTTTGGTGGTGGTGTTTTTGTAGAATTTTAAGTTTGTTTGTGGTTATGTGTCCAGCTTACAACATGTTGCAATTTTAATTGAACGAGCCCATTAATTAATTTTAACATACCATTTTTTGTGCTGTTGTCGTTCCTTGTTGAGAGTATCCTGACACACGCACTTAGTATTTCGGTGTGAAGTTGTTAAGTTTGTCTTGTAGTTGTGGCTGTTAGTATGTTGCATGGTGTTGTGTTTTAACTTCTTCCTCTCACTTTCAACACTGTGTTCATCACCGTGCTGATTTCATCTGTTTTTGCTTAGTTTGTTTTTATTTGTTGTGATAATGTTTTACATATACGTGATTCTTTTATTGATCAGCATGACGATGACGAAGTTATGGTGTTGATGATGATAATTTTTGTTTTAGTTATTTGTGATAAATTTGTTACGCGTTACGATTTTTGTGGAATACACAAAATGTTTAAAAGTTTTAATTATAAGTTTAATTATTCTGTTTAAATTTACGTTAGTATTCGATACATTTCTTCTTTTTAAATATATATTTCCTTCGAATGTTATTGTAAAAACAATAAACCTGGAGATCGGTCATAAAGAAAAAGAGGCTTATTTTATGCGAGTGGTCTACCACTCCTGATAAACATTTTAAAAATTACAAATGAATTTTTATATCTCACACCATTTAAGTGGGGAGGGTTGATTATTTCACATAGCCCCCTTACAACCGAACCTCCCGAATAGGGCTTTTGAACTTATGATTATGTTTTATTTTCTTGCATTTCGACAAAAAGCGGTACAACTATGTTTTATATTGTGGCCTCCGGTTGGTTAGTGGTTAATGTTCTAGTCTGGTAGACCGGAGGTGGTGGGTTCGATTCCCACCCGTGGCGCTGGTTAAGGAGCGTACAACAGGTCCGATAGAGGCCTAGGTGTATTTCTTCGGATTTGATGTGTATACATCCTCCTTTCAAACTAACTAACTAACTAACTATTAAATAAGCGATTTTAACGCTGTGATCAAAACAACCAAAATTGATATAAATGTATATGATAATAAGCAATAATAATATTAATATTAATAAAATATTATTTAGTTTTTTTAATTAAAACTCTGATGATGTTCGCTACTCATGGTCAGAATCGAAAACACTTGTTTTTGAAATATAAGCCGACAAGTGTTTCCAACTCTCATCATCGCAGCCTCAAATAAAAGAAAAACTTTCAAACCCTTGTTAACATCATGCTGATTTTTTCTAATAAAAAAAAAAATACTTTGAAGTTATTGTTTTAATTTCAGACTTAATTTTGAATCGAATATGTCTTTTTAAATAGATACGAAAAATACTTGTATAACTGACCGGTCCATTGCTAAAACCTAACAAAAAATCTATTAGTTACCAACTGCCGAACATATCATTCAGGCTTTTAGAAAACCAAACAAAACTAAAAAAATTAAAGAAGAATCTGATCTCCCCTTTAATTAGTTGGTGAAAAGAAACAATAGGCGTAACACGTCACAGTGAGGGGCTACTGTGAACACACTCTAATGACAGACACAGTTTAGCTGTTATTTAGGAAGAGTTTCTTTCTAACAATGTGGCAGTTTTTACCACCAAAAAATATACATTTTCAATTTATTATTAATAAATCACTGAGTGGTTTTTCAACAGTTTCTTTCTTTTTCAACAATTTCAACTAAAAGAGGATCGTATGTTTTGCATGTATTTTGAATTTTGTCATGCAGCCAAGCTTAATGACTGTTTTAACGCCCCTTGTCGGCTAAATTCGTTACAGCTATTAAATCTATTTAATATTTTGGTATTTACAACAAAATAATTAAAAAAAAAAATCACAAAGTTGAAGATGTTTATACTAATATTGAATACAAAAAAATTTGAAATTTTTAAATAAAAATCAATATATTTATTAGTCATATTTTATTTCCCTAATGAGCGTACAATTTTTGAAGGAGTTACCAGTTAATCAAAAAAAGGTCAAATTATGCAAAGAATTTGTTTAATATGTATAAAAATTCCTCTAATTCCATCTGATTTAAATATTGAATAATATATTACACTGGAAAAATTTGAACCAGTAATATAATGAAAGTGGTTGTAATCAAATTTAAAACAAAAGGTTATATGTAATAAGTATTTTCAAAAGATTTTTGTGAAATATTTGAAGAATCTTGTTTTATGTAGGCGTGGCTCCTCGCACACTTGAAATTTCAAGCAAATATTCTGTGGTGATAGAGGCTATATAGAAGTTTGTCATTCGGAAAAAAATAGTCTTTTCCTAATTGTTAAGTAATTTTCTCACAAACTACCACAGATAATTAGATGCATTTTGTTGAAACATGATTTTTAGAAACATTTAGGAAACTTTTTTTTAAAAAGTTATACTAAAATCAGCATTCTCAATCACTGGTAGGGAAGTTTCCCCCATTTTCCTCAAAATTTTGAATTTCTTCGTTCAAAAATTTACGATTTTAGTTCTTTTAGTTTCCAGACAAACGACAACGCCTAATCATTATTCAAATGTTCACATGGATGTCAAAGTTGTTCTTAAAAAATTTAAGGATTTAACCTCTAATAGTTTCTCAGAAATATGAATTTATCTATTTAATTCATATGGGGCGTTTCAAGACCTTTGTTTTTTAATATTCATATGAATATTGAAGTTCTTCGTGCAAAATTTTAAGAATCAAGGTCTATTACCAAGTAAAATATTTTCAATACTTGGTAATGATTGGTCTTTATTAATAAAATTATTTAATTTTTTTGGATAGGATTTGTTGCCAGATGTATAGAGCGTATGTTAATGGACCATTGGCTAATAGAATAGACTAATAAACACAGAAAATAATTGTAAAGCCGGTTTTAAATCCGAAATAGTAAATAGCACATTTGTAGCAAGTTATTTTTTTAGTTGCCGTCAAAAAAAAACTAAGTAGTTATTCACCCAAAAAGAAAGTACACACAGTTTGCTCCAATATTACTTGCCTACTTACCGTTTAAGTAAACATTTTGCGGGTGGTTTCCCAAATAAACAAATTTTGTGTATATTTTATTTATATGGGAGGAGCAATTCCCCCCATTGATAGTCTGTCAATTTATTACGCAAAATGTTAACATGGATTTTAAAGTTCTTCATGCAAAATTCTAACTCTAAGAGTTTCCCAGATAAGCGATTTTGTGTATTTAATTCATATGGAAGTTGTCACGCCCCTACTGCTAGTCCTTTTATCTTAAATAATAATATTGACACTATAGTGATTCCGACAAAATTTGAGAATTCTATCTGTTATATTTTCTCAGATGCCACGCCCACATAGGCATTCCGCCAATTTTGTCCAAAAATTAAATTCTGGATGTCAAAGTTGCTTATACAAAATTTGAGGACTCCAACTCTTGCAGTTTCTGAGATATACGACTTCTAATACTAATTTTTAATGTGGGCGTAGCACTTCGCGACGCGTCGCCCTTTCTATTACACCTATTGCTAGACCTCCAATTTTTCCACCAAATTATCATATGGATGTCTAAATTATCCATATAAAATTTGAGGACTCTAGTTGTACCATGTTTCGAGATATTCGACTTTTGAAGAAGTGGGCGTGGTACTCCTCCCATTTGCAATTTCCAAATAAAAAGTAGCCTATAGTTTCTTCCAGGTATTGGGGAACATATACTGAAAATTTTATGAAGATCGCTTAGTGGTTTAGTCTCATATAAGGCACAAACAAACATACATTGATTTTTATATATAGAAGATGTGGTATTATTTGAATGGTATTTTGAAGCCAAGACTGCTGATGCTCAAAATTTGCATAATTGTGTTTTATTATATTAGTGAAAAAAACTAATAATTTTAAATATTTGGGAATATGACAATTATGAGCAGAGGTTATTTATGATGAATACATCACTGAACGCAGCTTTAAATCCACTTGATAGTCCATATTGGATATTTTGTTTCAAAATAAAACAAAAATTTAAAAAAATAGTTTCAAATACCTCTTTTAAATTTTGTCAAGCTCATGAACGGTCATCGCTAGACTTAAAATATTTTGGAAATCGAAATCTTCAAGAGGTTATTTTGCTTTTGTTTATGATTTAAGTGTATTTGTCCGAGTATATTTTACATCTCTTATAAATAATTGCTGTAAGATCTTTGTCGAACTACCTTTAGAATAATTTGAATTTAAAATTTTACATGATCAGATGATAGTGGACCAGTATGACTACTTGCACACATATTGACATATGTATATTACTTTTTTCTATAAAATAAACGTCATCAAAATAAAGACCCTGTTAGTTAATTAATACGTTTTTTCATCATTAAAACTAAACTATTTCTAACCATACTAAAAAGATAGGGAAAAAAGTGCATAAAACCTAATTTAATTTTGAAATGAAAAATACTCTGGTGACGAAATTTACAGCATAAATTAATTGTTTTACGAGACACAGTGAAGGAAACAATCAAAGTCATATCTTTTCACTAATAAAGATAAATGAAGTGATATAAATGGAATTTTGTAAATATTAAATCGATATTGCACCCTATAGTAAGTAAAGAAAACTAATCTCTTTTTTGGTTGCCATATATGTCATACTATCAAAAGATATAATAGAACCACAAACTAGTTCTTTACTAGACACACGCTATAGACAATTGGTTACAAATCCTATTTAAAAAAATGTATTAATGTTATTCATAACGACCACTCATTACCAAGTAATGAATGAAATAACTAGATTACCTACAATACTCATTACTAACATTTGAAAATATTTTTTATATATATATATATATATATTATATATTTTACAGGAATTATAATCGTATTTGTATATTGACTCAGAATATGTACACATATTTAGCGGATCTTATGAACAATATTTTTGAAAGATCGGCAAACACTATCTTCGCAATTATAAACAATATAGCGTACCAGTGATATCGTTTAAATCCGAATACTTCGTTTTTTAATTTTTATTAATTCTACTCTGTTAATCGATTTCAAATGCCCGAATTCATTAAAAACTGGTAGAAATTGAGATTTTTTCTTTGCGATTTCATCTTCCGATAGAAATGGAATGAACATTTTGGGTCACATGCTGAAATTTGTTCATTTTTCCACTAATTAATTGGAAAAGTGTGGTCATTAAAAAAACACACACACACGCAGACTATACTAAATTACATCAAATTTGTATTTAAATTCAAATTTAAAACAGGTGTTTTTGTTAAATTTAATGAAATGATACTCTGATCATTTACTCAATAGTAAAGCAATTTAAGATTAGAAATTATTGATTTACTTGCATTTCGAATGAACAGAAAACCACATTAAGCTTCCGATAAATATCTTGAAGATTCATGTATATGACTGGAGTGTTTATATATAATTAAGAGAGTATATATTACATTCTTTATAAATACATATATATTTTTTCAGTTTTTTTTTAACGTTCACAAAGTGTTTCGTTTATTTTTTGTTTTCTTCTCGATCGATTTGAATAACCACAAAAAGTAAAATCTCTCAAGACATTTGTATATTGATCTCATAAAAAATTAAAGTTAATAGCTTTTGATTTAGATTTTTATTCTGTAAGCTATAAAAACATTGTTATACCATATGGGTATGGGTTACTTTACTTTATTTAACAGATGAATACTTATACATACTACTAGATACTAAATGTATATGCATTAATACCTTTTCATATGTACATACATATGTATGTATTTGTATCTTAAATATCAAATGTGTCATATTCATTACGTTTTTCATACAAAGCTAAAGAAACTAATAAAAACACAAAAACAAATATCCACCATTAACATTTGCTTACGATTATTGCTTTAGCTTTCATAGAACTTTATACACATCATAAATGCATGCATCTGTGTATCTTTTGGATTGACTTGAAAAAAAGAAAACAAAAAACCTATCTAGTGTAAATGATATCATTTTCATTTTATTATTGTTGAGTTTTATTTTGTGATAAAGTTGTAGGTAAAAAAGACACTTTACTTTTACATATACATATATGCGTATTCTGTTTAAATGTATCTAAATGTTTTTTGCTTCGCAACTGTTATTACTTTTTGTGTAATTTTTAAGAAAAACAACTTAATTTTATGCGATTTATTATGATTATAAATAATATACTTAGTATATACCAATTCACATTCGGTGTTGTATCGTAATATATTGTAAATTTATATAATTGTTTAAACGAAATTAATTGTAAATTGCACGAATATATATTAATATATTAAAACGTTGTTAATCGGACAGATAATATTCAGAAACTATGATTCAACAGGCAGTGCTATTTATTAAGCATCACACCAGATCCCTTAAATTATCGTAAAGTACATATATATTTACAAATTTGCTCTAGTTTTGTTTAATTTTGTCAGAGTTAGTCTAACTACAGCACCGTTTTTTTTCATCTTCTGTGCTTGTTTTCTGAAAAGAAAAATATAGTTTTAGGTGCCGAATCATAATCTGATATGTGATTCACTTTATCACTCACAATTATATCAGAATTTAGAATTTAATATTTAGTTCATATATTACGAACATTATATAATATACTAGCCATACCCAATGTGCTTTGCAACCCTAAAATCGATAAAGGTTATAAAAATATTTTTCTCTCAATGTTCACATAAATTTCAATGTTCTTCATACAAGAAAAATATATTAATTTTAGTATTTAATTCAGGAAAATTTTGAAGATTTTAAGTCTATTAGTTTCCCAGACAAACGAATTTGTGTATTTAATTCATATGGGAGGTGGCACGCCCCCTATTTTTTTCAATTTTACGAATTTTTTATTTAATTATGAGTTATTTAAAATCTTCCTTAATAAGAGTCCGCCTTTTTCCCGCAAATGTTTTTTATAGATGTGCTTGTAATCCTGTGTGTCCACTTAGAATACGTACTAACCATACTTACCTCAGATTTGCTCATTTTAAGAAGAAATATAGAGTAGCTCTAATTAGGGTCACCCCATAAGATCTTTGTTGTTCTACCCACCGTTTCATTATTCAAAGTGGCCATATCATGGTTTTGCGTTCGTGAGGTTAACTATTTCGTACTCCATTCCCTTTATAGCTATTATGTTCGCCGCCTCGTAACCGACTACTCCAGACTGGGAGAGTATTCAGTTAAAGCTTTCTTACATTCCAGTAAGATTTAATTCTTACACCTGAAATTGCCCTTATTGCATTCTGGCCGTGGCCGCCATATTTATTCTAATCCAATTTACACATTCTGTTATTGATCGGACTTCTACCTGAAAGCTTGTGTTATGATTTGATAGACCATGGTATTTCTGGGTCTTTAATATGGGACCACAGGCTAGGATTTGTCACCAATTTAGATCCATCTGTGTAGTAAATTATTCATAATGTTCTGCTTGACCAAAAAATTTAAAGTTTACGACAAATTCTGTGTCTAGTATGCGATCTGGCATGTCTGATGATTATGTATAACCTTTTAATGTGCCCAGTATACATTTAGGACGTGCCCCATTTTGGCCTAAGTTAAAGAGCCTTTCCGTTGTAAGAGCCGCATCACATCTGAAAAATGTTTCAATGGGTGGAATATCTAGCACAGTTTCCAGAGCTTTGGTTAAAGTAGAACACATGGTACTATTTTTACCCAAGTAGCATGTACGCTGAACTCCCTATAGTAGTTTGATATTACACTTTTTGTCCAAAAAAGTCCACTAGATTTTTAAAGCCTAAGCTAGAATTGAACTAATTACACTTTTATAAAGCCAAATTGTAATAGTAAGACTAAGACCTCATTTCATTTCTTGCCGAGGATCCTATTTTCTATTTTTCCGGTCAAGCATTACAACGGGTGTCACCCGTATCTTCTTGTCTTTCTTGCGAAAAGGCAGATTTCCGTCTTCTCCGGGTTAACATTAACGCCTTTCGGTTGAGCCCAGCTCAAGGTCGTATACAGTACCTTCTCAGCTCTTAACTTAACACATGAAAACACCTTAAAAGCTCTTCATAATCGGTTTTAATATAAATACTGCCAGGCTTCCTTAAGCAAGCATATTTATTTATGGATACGGAGGAAACTTTAAAATAACTATTATTGAAAGATTTCGATATTGTCCTTATTATCGGAGAATCAATATTAAATCAATGTTTAAAATTGTATTTCTGCATTCATATCGTTAATGATTTAAAACCTATGGACCTAAACACAAGTAGACTTGTTCAACATCATACTATCACAGTAAAAATACAACAATTTATTTACAAAAACATGTATTAGTAAAACATTTTGAACTTTTCCTTATGTTATATAAATATTTGCATGCATAATATGCAACAGAGGCATCCCAGCGAAAAATAGTTGCATTGGAAGTCATTTTCATAGTTGTTGCCTTTTGTTTCGAATACTACAAATATTGTTAAGTATTTTTGTCAGAGAACTGAAATATCATTTCCTATAACCAACAATTATTTGAAAAGTTAAGTTCAGATTTTTTCCCTGGGTTATTAAATATAAAAATGCGCGAAAGAATTAATAACGTGAGCATTTAATAACAACGACACACGCCGTTAAAAATTCAAAACATTCTTGTTACACACACATTCCACCAACAAACTAATAAAATGCCTTTTGGTTCTTTTAGATATTTTTTTAGTTGATTTTTATTTTTTTCTTTATTTTTTAAATTAAGAATCTTGTTGGTTGTTGATTGTGATAAACTTTAACAACCTTCTTAAAATGTCATTGTGTTAAAACACCATGTTAAACAGTGTGTTTTGCCTTTTTAGCCGTGTTTTAGCACTTTTTGTCTTTTTATTTTGGCCTTAAAGAACATGCGTGCCAATTTTATTGTCACTTTAATAATGACAAGTCAGAAATCGTTGCAGAAAAGAGAGAAGAAAACAAAATCTTTAAAATCTTTAACACATTTCTTAAGGGCTTAAGAATCGAAACACACAAACTAAATGCTAACAAGTCCAAATGCGCAAGAGCATTTTCAGAATTATATGGCTTTATAATGGAGTAAAATGTGTGAATAAAAGTCACTTTAATTCTATAAAGAATTAAGAGTTTTATAATAAGTGTATTTTACTACATACTTATATATAGATATATACATACATAAATATATAGATCTAGTATGAATTAGTTTATATAAGTATTTCAATATATTAAAATGATAATAGATGATGTGGAACCAATTAAATTAAAAATCTTTAAATGCTGCAAACATTTTTCTATTTATAATCATTTCAATTTATTAATTATATCTAAATATTACCAATTTAGCTTTTCATTGCCATTTCCATTTTTTTGTTAAATAATTAAATGATTAGACCAAAATGTGCTTTTGATCATATAAATCAAAGATAAAAATCTCGTAATTTGTCATTTCTTTTTATTGTGATGTGAAGCCTCTTTGTCTATTTGACTAAAAGGAACTAATGACAATTTGTCAAATCATTTGTGTCAATTATGTCATAGAATTTTGTGAAAACAATACATTTAATATTTCTATTATATTTTTTACATACATTCACGTACAACAACAATTTGGTGTTGATCTAATGAATTGTTGTCTATTTAAATGACATACAGTCATTATTTAAATAAAAAAAAATAACAAACAAATGGAAAAAAATTATACAATAGAAAATAAACTTTGAAAACTTTATTAAAATGGTATGATTAAATAGATTTATTAGTGTGTGCGAGAGACTTTTTGAAACTTTTTTAATACCAGTTGCGGATGTGTTTTTCTCTTGGAAATATGAAAAATTGCTTTGAATTATAGAATGGTAATAAACTATTAACAAATTACTATCTACTTTATGTAGCTAAACTAGAACAATTAGAACAGAACTAGAACAGAACTAGAACAGAACTAGAACAGAACTAGAACAGAACTAGAACAGAACTAGAACAGAACTAGAACAGAACTAGAACAGAACTAGAACAGAACTAGAACAGAACTAGAACAGAACTAGAACAGAACTAGAACAGAACTAGAACAGAACTAGAACAGAACTAGAACAGAACTAGAACAGAACTAGAACAGAACTAGAACAGAACTAGAACAGAACTAGAGCAGAACTCTTTTTATGGCAACACAACTAGAACAGAACGGAACTAAAACAGAACAGAACAGCTACAGTTTCGTTGTAACTTTGTATGGAAACGAATTTATAGAGATCATTAAGGTATTTCTCCAAAAAAGTAACAAGTTTTAGAACTATTCCTTCTGAGTGACGATTAAAGCATCAACATTATCCGTTCCTATATTAACAATTTCGAACAAAATTTATTAGTTCCTTGACGAACATGAAAGAGTATAAGATATTCATACGTTCTAGAACTAGTTGAGGAACTCTATCAATATCTTTTTAGTTTACATATGATAATTTTTATAAATATAACTTAATAATATAAAACTCTGCCTTTAATAAATACCGTTTTTTTATTATAAAATTTCAAAATTTATGGCAACATTTCCAGACAAGTAGACCACCCATGTCGCCTATTTTAGTTGTACTAGCAACATCTCGAACAACAAAAAAAAACAAATAAACAATTCTGTCTGACATGATCATTAACATTTTTATAAACTATAGTTTAATTTTTGTTCGTTAGTTAACTTCCTCCAAGTAAAAAACACGAAATCATCATGTTTTTCATTTTTGTGTCTAAAGAGTTGATTAGATTTTCTTGCATTTCAACCAGACTTTAATACAAAAACCACCAACATCGAAAAATGTCATAAAATTTTAGTTCAATCGTTAAAATGATAAGAAAAGTGAATTTCAATTTTCATTATTGGTGTCTTCACTCCTCAGAAACTTCAAAAATAGAAAAAAAAACACGAAATAATCTTAGTAAAATAGAGCACTTATTGACAGTATTAAACTGACCCATCAACACATTTAGGATTTAGTTGTTGGCGGTTGTTCTGTTACCTGTGTATATAAATAAAAAAGATTGCTTTGTGGCTTTGACCAGCATTTTTTTCTGTTGTTTTGTAATTTATAAACTCTTCTAATGTGTAAACAAATTGTTGTTCACATTTCAAATGAAAATTTGATGCGATTAAATATTTAATTTTTGTAGCATTAATGTATCAAATAATACATGAATAAAATTTCGATGTCAACACTTTTATAGAGTTGTTTTAGCGATTTTTATCATCCCACAAAATGAAATGTATTTTACTTTATCTATGAGATACAGATTTCAGTTTCTTTACAACTTAAAAAATGTGGGATTTGAATATTTAGCTATCAACGATTAATAGCCTATAATAAACCTAACCGATGAAATATTTAGAAGATGATATGTTGTAGGTTTCACAGGGGTAAGGAATTGTTATTTATACAGCAGGATTATATCTTTTGACGAATTAACTCTTTTACGTATACGGGACACCGGTGTCTCATGATTTTTTTCTCGATATAGAGCGTAATTTTGTCTTCACAGCTACAGCAAACTAAAGAAAAAAAGGTAATTTTCCTACGATGTCCTTCCAAAACACTTTTTCTATTTTTTTATAAAAATTAATAATATATGTCAAAATAAAGTGGTGAAGTCATACCCACAAAAAGTCCAAAGGTTTAGTTTTGTGCTTGAAAGGGTTAAACAATGTAAATATATATTTAAAACACCAATAACACGATTTAATTCTTCATATTTAATGTAGACGTTAAATCCTCTACCAAAATGTATAAGGATAAGTCAATATATACTCATACCTGTTATAGAAAATCTCTCTTTTAATTAAACATAAGTAAAGATATTCCGGAATTAAGGTAAAACAGGTAAAATTGGGTACAGTAAAATATCTACAAAATGAAAAATTAGTTTAAAAAAATAAATAACTCCTAAAGTATAAAATGAAATAATTCCCAACAATTAGGAGTTTTGGAACTTTAAAAATTTAAGTGCCAAAAATGAGAAATAGCTCCCAATGAATCTAATCCCATAAAATATGCAATAATTCCCAAGTCGAAGAATTTATTTGCTTAAAATAACTACCAATGAAATAGTTCCCAACTGAAGTGAAAAAACTCTTTAAGAGTGTGTGGTGGACAGCAGGCCTTCGGCCGGGTGCAAATTTTTTAAACTCCGGGTTTTTCGAACCCCCGCATCGCTAAATAAGATATTTTCTTGATAAATTGACTATTTGTATTCTATGTAACTTATATCACTTTAATCATTGGCATTATGACATTTTTAACAAGTTTGAATTTATAGTCGGACATTGCCGACCATATGATACCCTACACCAGTCAGTATGTTAAAATAGAGGGTTTTTTTAAATAAAGCATTTAATTTGTTTTATTGTGGAATATTTTTACTTATTGTTGACAAAAAATAGATTTTCTACAAGAGGGCTTGTAGGGGAGAAAGGGTAAATATGGGCCTATCCTTATAAACTTTGGTAGATGAATTTATGTCTACTTCAAAGTCATGTATGTAGATTTTAATCTTTTTTTAGTAATTATAAGTTAATTTTGACCTTCAAGTCATTTTCTGAAGGGGATTTTGTATGAGGGCTAGGGTCATCGCTATAAAAATTTGTATTGTCATTTATTGTTCTATAAAACTAATTTTTGCTGATTTTTGTTTACATTATAAAACATTTTACGTAATTATGAGCCTAAAGGCCCGATTCTGGGGGTACGGTTGTATGGAGGCTAGGAGAAATAATGGATTTTAAATAGCGTTCGTCCCTGAACCAAAAAAAGAGTATGTACCAAATTTCATCAAATTATCTTGAAATTTGCGACCTGTAGCGTGCGCACAAGGTTTACATGGACACACAAACAATCGACTTTATGGTGGGTCTATGACCAATATTTTTGGGTGTTACAAACTTCAGCACAAACGCATAATACTCTCCCCACTATAGTGGTGTAGGGTATAAAAATGTCATATGTCTATGACATTATAATGCATTTAAAAGTATCACAATGTTCATAATGTTAATGACATGAAATACATGGTGTGTTCGAAAAACCCTAAAGTTGAAAAACCTTGCACCCGGCCGAAGGCTGACTGTTCAAGACATTTGTTTAAGGATGAAATTATTTCCAAACCAAAATTTTTTTTCGAAGTTTTTTTATTCCGAAAAATTAAATAAAGAAACAAATATTGAATAAATTGGTACAATTTTAGTGGGTTTTTGTATTTACTAATCAACTTTCTATTTAACGACTACTACATACCGTGTGCTTTAATTAGAAGCAGTCTTTTAATTACTTACCTATTATGTTGGAATTTTTTGGAAAAAAATGTGAAAACTTATAGACGTTTTCTTGTAGGCAATTTGTTTTTTAATAAAAATGTATTACTTAACTCCCTATTTACAGGCGATCGTAGTAAGTACTTACCTAACACCTTATATGTAAGAACCTGCCTGCAATGTATTTTCCCTGTGTTAAAATAATGACTTAATATGCTATTGCATAAGTAAATTTTAGCATTTCAACCTCTCACTTTTAAATGTTAGTTTTTGCTAGGATATTAATCGTTTTTAACCGATATTAGTTCAAACTTAAATAAAACTTCAATTTATTTGTTGTACAGTTTTAGAAGTTTCAAATTTGAAACGATTATTATTTTTATTGTAAATTTTTCATTAAAGACTTTTTCATGTTTTTTCCAGGACTTTAAATATACCAAAGAAATCAAAAAAATAAGATTGAACATAAATGTATTTGTATTTGTAAGTATGTACGAGTATAAAGTATGTAGAATATTTAGAGTATACAATTTAAGCTTTTTTTGCTAAATTAATATTTGGAATTCTAAAATACATAGTATGTGTGTATATATTTTTATTAGTAAATACTAATTACAATAATTATGTAAATATAGGGAAGTTTTTTTTTTGGAATTTAAATTAACGAAATTAAAATAAAAACTCCAGTCTTAATAATGACACCAATTGAAATTATTTAGTTTTTAACTTTAGAATACAGAATTTGTTTAATTTGATTTTTAATTTATTAAATGATAAATTTTTATATTAAATGTATAATTATAATTTAATTTTATTTTTTATATGTAAATATTTGTTAAGCTTTTCAAGTCTTTTAATTAATTTTTTTTATTTGTATGTGTTATTTTAAATAATTTCACATTTATTTGTTAATTTTTTATTTACTACAAGAAAAATAATTGAAAAACGGCAAAAAATTGTTTTTTAGTTTTTAATTTGTTTATTCAACATTAAAGAAAAAACTGATTGCTGTAACTAAAGGTAATTGAAATCATTCCGTTTGAGTATGAAACTCCAAATAAATCATAACGCCAACTAAATTTATGGTTTCAATTTCCACTAAAAGAAACCCTATTTAAACTGATTAAATCTTTATATTTGTCTTAACAAAAATGTGGTAAATACAACTAAATTTTAAGATAAACTTTGGTCGTTATAACGTTTCCTCAAAAGAATTCATATATTTTTTTTCAAAATTTTTCGATTAATGTTGAATTTTTTTTAAAAACCTTTAATTTCATTTATATTATTTTTAAAAATTCTTTAAATATTTGTGTTTTAATTGCTACATCCAATTTAAATATATAATTTTAATTTTCTTTTACTTTCAATATAATGACAACAATTAAACATTTATTAAATAACTCTATCTACAATAAATATTTTATTTATTAAATATATGTATATATTTGTTTAAAATTGTTTTTTTTTTATTTTATATTTATTTAAATATACAATAAAAATATTTATTTAAGCGCTAAAAATCAAGAACTAAATCCTAGACATGCAGATAAATTTGCTGTTAATTTTGCGTCTGCATATTGCAATAAAATGGAATAAAATTGTTTAATGCATAAAAATGTTTGTTAATTTTTTTGCAATAATGGATTTTTAATTACATATTTTTCTCACTCTAACTAATTGTAAAGTTCTTTCAGTTAATTAGTTTAAATGTTTAAAAAAACAACACAAAAAATTATTATTATTTACAATTTTAACAACAATTAAGAGCAAATTTTTAACACAATTAGGAAAAATTTCGTTGAATATGTATTTAATACTAATTACAATAATATTGTTAACTAATAATTTGCTCTTAGCTGTTGTCTTATTTTAATTGTTTTTATTTAAATCTTTGGAAGAAAAGTTACACCCAATATTATAGTAAATTTAAATATATTTTTTATTTGTGAATTTTTTTTTATATGTTTTATTTTTATTTGTTTAATTTACTTGTTTAATATTTTTAATATGATTCGGAAAATATTTTTATATATTTTTTCTTGATTTCTTCATCTTCTTTTTCTCATAAGTTCTGTCTTGTTGCGGTTTAAAGGCCAATGGAACCTGCGTTTTAATTTATTTTTTTTTTTTATTATAATAAAAAATTTTGTTTTGAAAATTAAAAAATAATATCAAAAAAAATTATTTAAATTTTTGCCATGAATTTTATACATTTTATAATGCTACGTATACACGGTTGTTAGATCTTACAACGTTGGTAGTAAAATACGCAGAAAATGTCTAATAATTCTGTCAACTTACAAATTTTGTCTTGCAATATTTTCGGCAATGCTTCTTCTGACAACGTTGCAAAAGAAAAACTTAAAGTTCAGACAATAAGTAAACATTTTCTGAACATTTTACTGACAACGTTGTAAGATTTGTATCACGGCTTTATGGAAAATATGACATAACCATGATTCCTACATATTTCCTTAGTAATGAATTAACTCAGTTTAATGGAACAATTTTTACCTGAAAAGTTACTTTCTACAGTAATGCCTTTCTAGGAAGTAACACACCGATCTTTGCTTTAGGTCATATCCCAGGAATAATTTTGGCTCTTGTTATAGAACGATTACAAGGAGAACCACTTCATATTCTAAAAACAACTACCTTGGAACTAGTGATGTCACCATTAATTCTAGAACCCATTAGTTTTTAAAGAACTAGTTCTTTGACACTACTTTTACATTGGTAATACATTTGTTCGATGGAACGTATTACAAGTGGCGGAACCGTTTCAAAGAATGACAATCAAATCCATAACGCTTTCTCAAAACAAATTTCAAAACTGTTCCTGGGTAAATTGTTGTCCTGTACTAAAATTTAGAAATTTTAAAGAAAAAGTTCTTTGGAATACACTATTTTAACGCAGAACTAGTTCCGAAATCGTTCCAAAGAATGAGTGTCCACTCAAGTTCCGAACCTGTTCCTCCGTATATTGTTGTAGGTCTAAAATTAAAGAGTTTTCATAGAAATAAGTAGTTCATTGACACTAGCTATACATTGATATTACACTAGTTTTATAGAAAGCAGAACTAGTTCCGGAACCTTTTCAAAGAATGAGTGTCTACTTCATAATGTCGGTACTTAATGGACGTTCCCACGACAATTGGATCTTCGCTTCGGAACGAAACGAGTCATACTCGGCCAAAGATTGTCAACCCAGCGACAGCTGTATCAACCGAAAGTTTTTTCCCCGGAAAAAACTTTCCCACAGTTCCCACAGTCGAACTGTTACAACAACAACAACAACTTCTCAATGCTTCCACTGAACCAGTTCCGAAAGTGTTTTACGGTACATAAAGTGGTTATAAAATTTCACTTAAAAGTTTTCAAAGAACTAGTTTATTGAAACTTCCCAGAATTACAAGTGATATATTGACAATAAACTAATTTTCAGTTGGATTCATTCGGAACGGTATATTTCGGTCCGATTATCATTTGATAGAGGAACTGATGTTTGATTCATTCGGAACGGTGTATTTCGGTCTGTATATCACTTGAAAGAGAAACCGATGTTTAAAGGATTAAGGTTTATTGAATTCGAATCTGAAATATTTGAACATTACATCAGATTTTCTAGATATATAAACGTCACTACAATCTATGTAGGTGTCAGTAGGATGTAGTGGCTGCAAATTTAGAAACTAATATGACTTGAATACAATTCGTTATGGAGAAATTCTGATCAGATTCAGCACAGCTTCGATAAGTATACTCTTGTCTCTGAGTTTCGACATTTTCAAAATATGTTCAGCCTTTATTATTTTCTGAAGGTCTTCTTATATGGGATCTATAGTCAATTGTGTCTCGAGAATGCTGACTAATGTTGCCTGTCCAATAAAAAACATTCTTATTTTCAAAGATTATAAATCAACTATTGTGATTGAAGAGTTCATAGAACAATTGTAAATGAAAATTTCTTGAAACAAATAGATCGAATATATTATTAGCAAGTATTAGCGATAATAAAAGGACATGTTTCTCAACTTGTCAATTAACCTATTTATCCTTGTTTTGTTATTTTCAATTCAAATTTTAGATTTAACATAAAAATGTATTTAATAATAAATTAAATTTATATTGTATAATAATTTATTGTGAATTAATTTTAATTTTGGCAAATAGTCATTAAAATTAAAATGAATGTTCGATGTATCAGTATTTTCTGGAATTAAATAACTGAATTTCAATCTTTTTGAAAAGAGTTATAGTTTTGTTATATATATATGTATGTTTTTCATTATTTATAATATTTATCTAAGAGTTTTATTTTGCACCATATTTATTTTAATTCATAGTTTTATAAATTATGAATTTTTAGTTTTTTTTATGTTTTAACTAAAATGTGTACTTTTTAAGAATTATATTTTTATATAAAAAATAAAATAATTGGAATCTGTATCTATTCACGATCTTTTTTATATGTATATTGAAATTATATTTTAAATTATGGAATGATAATGATTTTTTCGGAATTTCACTTCATACTTCTAAAAGAATTATAAAACATTTAGATCCAGAAGATACAAATTTAGGGTCTTCAGAAAATCATGAGATTTATAAAAATTTCACTTCTCGAAAAGAGGTATGTAAGAATAATAAAGTATTTAGACCCGGAAGATATCTGGGGACTAAGGATTTTAACATGCATACAGACACAGCTAAATGGACTATGCTATCTATAAGGATTCCCAAAATTGTATTGTTGAAATTATCTTCATCTTAAAGCTAATTTTCTTAGGTTGGAGACGTCCATTTATCAGTATTTGATGTAGTTCACAAACTGAGTATTAAAGAGTTCCTTAGGTCTGATTCTGAAACGTTTCTCAAATTTGTAAATTGCTTCTCCGTTAAGTATTTTAAAGTTATGGATCGTGTGAAGTGCTATTTACATAAGATATTAATTTAAAAATATTCCCAAAAATATTTTACTCATTCAAAAATGGTCTGAGATAAACTAATGATCGTGAATAGTTGTTTTTCACAGAAGAAAATTTTAATTATATTTAATTAAATTAAAATAAAGAAATAAAACACCAAAAAATTTTAAATTTTTTAATCAATTGTTATATATTTTTGTAGTTGTTGTTTTTGTTTTATAAAGAAATAATAAAAAAATAATAATAAATTATAAAAAAAGTATATAAAAACAGTTTTTGTTTGTGTTAAAACAATAAAATAATTAACAAAAAATTATGTGACAAAAAATTTAAATGATTTTATCATTTTAAAGAAATAAATTTCAAAAATAAAAAATATAATAATGGAAGGAGTTTGAAAAGTTTTAATTTTTAACAATTTTGTATTATTTTTTTTAGCTTTAAGAAGCTTTCAAAAGTTTTTTTTTATATTTTTTTATAAAAAATTTTAGATTTTATGTTGTTTTTTTTTTTTTAATCTGATATGCTAAATATAACAATTTTTTATTTTCATTTTTTATATATAAATTTTTATGAAATAGACTTATTAAGCTTAAGTTGTAGTTAAATTAAATTTAAGTGTTAATTTGTTGTTGTAGTAATTAATTTTTTAAAGGTTTGTTTGTTTTGCTTAATTATTAAGAAGAAAAGAAAACTTAAAAATAATTGGGCTAAAAACATTTATATAAAAAAAATTATAATTTTTTATAGCTTATTTTTTAAGTTTAATATTAAAAAAAATATTTAGGAAATTAATTAGTGTTATAAGTAAAAATAATTGGCTAAAATTATATTTGTTTTAGAAAAAAAAAATAATTATTTTAAATTATTATTATTTAAGAAAAAATTATTATTATTATTATTTTCACAAATAAGGGAAGAATTATTACACATGAGATCACAGTATTAGAGATATAAGTATGTTTTTTTTTTGTTTTTTTTTCTGGTTTTTGTAATATATTTTAATAAATTAGTTAATTGTAATTTTATAAATTAAGCTGTTTTTTTAGTTTATTTTTAATAATTTTAGTAAGATTAGCTTTGTTTGTTTGTGGTAGTAGTATTGTTTTTAACAATTTTTGTTTTTATTATTTTTTTTAATTTAAAATATTTACAATTTATGGTTGTTAATAATTTGTTGTTTTTCTTAAATTTTTTAGGTTTTAACTAAATGTCTTCTTAAGTTTTTGTTTTAAAATATTTTATTTTAATTATTGTTTTCCTGTTTTTAATAGTTCAGCAATATTTTTTTGTGTTTTTTATTTTTCTTATAAATTTGTGTTTACAACCTATTTCTAATTTGTTTTTAGTTAAAATTTAATTAAATTATTTTGTGCTGCTTTTATTTTAACATCATCATCAAAATCCTATAGAATTTTTGGCTCTACTGAAAAATTTGTATTGTGTGTCTGTGTGTTTTTATTTATTTTTCAAAAAAAAATAATTATTGGCACATAAATACAGCTCCGTGTTTGTTTAGGTTGTTTTTTTATTATTGAAATTAAAAGAGTTTTTTTTTGGGTTAAATCAAACGAAACTTAGCTTAAATGCTCAACTTAAGAAACAGTTACTTTTCTTTATAATCATTTAAACTAGATCTGTCAAAACTGTTATACTTTATTACTTATCAAACAAGTATACAACTGTCATAAATCCATTAGTATTTCATTCGCTTTATTTGCTCTCCCCTTTTAATCTTTGTAACGGTTAATTTAATGGCAATTAGCTTAGTACTCATAACAATTTCTTGCTCAATTGATATTGACACTTAAATACTCTCTATATAAATATTTACATAAAGAGCAGGCCTGGAAAATTCAGAACATTAGTACTCTTTTTGTCTATATTATATCAATAGTCTAGTCCATACTTTAGTGTATAGTCTTATATTTAGTGTATTTATAGTATAGTTTATAGCCTAGTATATATATAGTCTAGTTGATAATCCAATCTCTAGTTTAAAGTCTAGTCTATAGGCTGGTATATAAACTAGTCTCTAGTCTAGTATATATACTCGTCTCAAGCCTAGTTATACACTAGTCTCTGGTCATGTCTTTAGTCCTGTTTATACTTTAGTCTATAGCCTAGTATTTAGTCTAGTCTAGACAACAGTCTTCACTAAAGTCCAGTCTATCGTAAAGTCTAGGTGTATTCTATATGATAATCAATTGTCTAGTGTATAGTCTAGTCTATGGTCTAGTCTATTATCTAGTGCAACACCAGTTTAGTATTTTAATACTTAAAAAGTTCAATTTTTGTTATTAGTTAATACTAATTCAAAATTTAAATTTTCCATGCCTGATATAGAGCAACTGCATGTTATTGTTGCTTTACGTCGATAAATTTAAAATTTTGCAATTTCTTTTAATTTGTTTTGTTGTTTTTATTCTCAGTCTTTTGTTTCATTTGACAGATAAATGTGTTTTATGTTTAAAATTTGCAAATACTTTACGTTTTGCATAAAAGTGTCATAAAAACTTGTTCAATTTTTTTATATAATCACAAAAAAAAAGCCAAAAACAAAATTATTTAAAATTAATGGCGTCAGCTAATACAACAACAACAGCAACTGTTGCTGCTACTACTTGTGTTAATGACTTATCTGTCTTTCTTACTTTTTCTCTATTATCTTTCTTTTTAAAGGTATTTGTTTCTTTAATTTATTGGCAAGTTAAAAAACCGTTATGGTCGTCGAAAAGGGGGAGGGGTTTTTAAATTAAAAAACGCCCCTTTTTAAAGGTAAATCAATAAATTTAAAACAATTAATAATTTAAATTTTGCCACTAACTTTGACAGCTGTCGTGTCATTTTAAAACCAGTTAATTCAACACATTCTTCCTTAATTGAACCTTAAAAAACTCTTTTAATTTTGTTTCCTATAATATTCTCATATCTTTATGTGTGTTAGTGTAAATTTTCAATAAATCAATTTTTTGTTTTCTCTTTACTAATTGTTTTTTTTTTAACAAGAATTCTATGTTTTGTATAATTCTACTATTTAATTTTCTTAGTTTGTTTTATTGTCTTTTATCATTAACTGTTATGTTTTTTAGTCATGAACTTCTCCAACTTATTCGGTAAGGAACAATATAACCATTTCATGATTACTGTTACCCTCAGTTTGTTGACCACCACTTACTAAAGTTATTTGATTATCCTTGACAGTATAGGTACTTCTTCTAGCCTCGTTGGGCTCTAGCAATTCGCTTATGAAAAATTCACAATTATTCTCTTCATCTTCGTGAGAATCTTGTTCCGAATCCAATTCCATTTTTAAGGAGGAACTAGGATTAGGGAGAATAGTATTGGTAGCTTTGTCATTGTGGGCCTCCAGCATTTCAGAACTGTCCGATGAGTTGAGCAGAAAATCGGTTTCAAAGTCAAATTGTTTGCGGTTGTCTCTCTTAAGTGATAACTCTGATGTGGGCATAGTATCGAGGGGCGTAGTGGGTGAGAGGGGAGAATGCCATACTGTGTTAACATCTGGCTGCAGCAGTGGTGGTAGTCTTTTTATTCTATAGGATTCCAGCAATGATGATTTCTTTTCTACCTACAAACTAGTAGCACTCGATGATACTATAGAAATATCGGAGGAATGAAGCATATGGGCATGAGCCGCGGACTGGTGATGAGCATGAACATGTTGCTGTTGCTGCTGCTGGTGATGTTGTTGCTGAGCTGCCGTTTGCTGTAGCTGCATTTGTTGTTGTTGTTGCTGCTGCTGTTGTTGACTCAATTTCTCTTTTTTCACTCTTTGCTTAAGATGGACCTTGGCATGTCTTTTCTTTTCATCGGAACGAGCAAATTTACGGCCACAGATATCGCAAGAAAATGGTTTCTCTCCAGTATGGGTGCGTATGTGTGTGGTCAAATGATCTGAGCGACTAAAGGAACGCATGCATATGCGACATTGGAATGGTTTTTGACCGGTATGAATACGTATATGGCGGGTGAGTTCATCTGATCTTGAGAATCGTCTATCGCAGTTCTCCACCGGGCAGGCATAGGGCCTCTCGTGTACGGGCGTCTTACTGGGACGGTTGGGATATTTACGTGGCTTAACTGGGACTAGTTTCAAGGGCATGGCACTTTGTTGATAGACTTGAGATAAAATCTCATGACCCTTGCTGGTGGAGGGAGAATATTCAGCTAGTTGGACGACCGAATAACCTGTTTGAGATCCAGATGCCGAGGCGGAGGGAGTCGTTTGCATGTGATGAGTGGGTGTGTGAGTAGGTTCAGCATATGCCTCCTGCTTGGGTATGATCCCGCCTCCCAGGGCAGTACTAGAGGAGGCAGACGAAGGTCCGGGCAAGACCAATGTAGCGGTTTGCTGGCTACCAGCTGCGTATTCAGCTGGAGAATCTAACCACTGATATTTGGGTGTCGATACACCCATTTGCTGGCGATATTGTTGTAAATCGTGGGAATTTTGAGCTTGTTGCATATCGGCCAAGGTGGTAAATGTGCTGGAGCTGCCATAACTGGGAGGGGCAGCTTGCTTAAGTAAAATGGGTGAACAGTCCATTTGGAGGCCCAATAACTCTACATGGCGCGAGTCTTCATAGGCCGCTGCTGCAGCATGCATATGATGAGCAGATGGAGAGGGTGTAGAGGCGGGAATGGTGGCTTGATGTTGTGTGGCATAGTGAGCTTGGGTGGCTACAGCATTTTGAGGTCCCGGACCCAAAAGACTAAACATGGGAGGCTGGAATAGAGTCTTGTCAGGACTGGGCAGACTCCAACTATTGCCCAAACCGGCGGAAGGAGGAGACATAGGACCAGGCAATACCGTTAAAGAAGGTGAATGCATTTGTGTTTGATGCTGCTGTTGTTGTTGCTGATGTTGCGAATGCTGCTGCTGTTGTTGTTGTTGCTGCTGCTGATGCTGCTGTTGTTGAACGCTAGCAGCAGATGTATTTAGACCACTCATGGTGGTATTACCTGTGGTAGTAAAAATGCCACGATATGATATTTTACCACTACTACTACTTGTATTATTATTGTTTGCATGCTGGGATTGTTGTTGCTGTTGATAGGGATGATGATGGTGGTGGTGATGATGGTGATTGTGATGATGTTGGGCGTGTGTTTGGTGTTGTTGTTGCTGTTGATAGTGTTGTTGGTGTTGTAGGTGGTGATTGTGTTGATGTTGCTGCTGTTGCAGTTGTTGTTGCTGTTGGTGTAAGTGATTTTGATATATTTGGTTTTGTTGTTGGTCATGATAGTGTTGCTGGTGTTGTTGTTCTAGTTCAAGATGTTGTGGTGATTGTTGTCCAGTTTGCAGGTGTTGTTGCTGTTGTTGATGATGTTGTTGTGTGTGATGGTGTTGTTGCTGTTGTTGTTGGTGATGATGGTGTAAGGGTGTATTGCTTTGTGTTGTATTTGTATTATTTGTCCCTAATGTTGTTGTCGTTGTTGGTGTTGTTGTCTGACTTAGTTGTTGGTGTGTGGTAGTGGTGGATGTAGGATACATGGTACAACTATTATTACTTGTTTCTTCCTTAACAATTGTCAATGTGGGCGGGGTACTACGTTCCTCCTTCAATGGACTGCACAATACCGGACTGGCCACTGACTGAGGTTCCAACGACAAATCTTCAGATTCAATAGAACCTGCAAGCATATTACAAAACAAAAAATAATATAATAAAAATTATAATTAAATTAAAAGTAAATAAAAAACTTCTTTAATGAAAAGTGTATGGAAAATGATGATAAAATAGTTTTAAAAATATACTAAATTAATAAAAGTACATTTTCTCTTGATTAGTATTTAACTTTTAAAAAGTATTTGTCAAATTTTGTATGTGTAATTTTTGTAACCAAAATCCATTTGATCTTAATTTGTTTGCCTTCAGTCCAACTATAATACATCAAGTGTTTTGTATTGAATGACAATAAATTCCGCGAAGTTTTTGTGCCACCAAAGTGACAGTTTATGTCGGTTTTATTGACAAAAAATCAGTTAAAAAAGCATACGACACAAAAACGTGCAATAACATGAGCAAAAAAAAAAAAAAAAAGAAACACAGATATAATTTAAAGTGGTGGCTCAGCAAATGACTGCACAACAGCATCTTGGATAAAAACAATAACAAAGCATCCGAGATGTTGCACATGTTCAATGGTTTAGTGCAAAACGAACCAGCCAGCCAAGTTTTATATAGAATTCCTGAGAAATCTCAACACGGGAGGTCGTTTATGCAGCTCCAACACTCCAGTTCGATCAATTACGTTCTCAAGAATAAGACAAGTCAAGCAGAAAAAAAACAAAACTTCAGAACAATCAACATTTAAAGCGAAAAAGAAGAAATGAGAAAAGCAGGAGCTAGCACCTTAAACCCTGCAATTCTCTTTATCCCTCAAAAATCAGCTGGCCAGCCACAAACCCTGGAATGTACAAGCATTTGAGACAACTAACTGGGATAAGCTCGAAACAAAATAATGTAAAACACAGCAATAGCAAGAAATTGACTTGCAACTGACATTGCATTAGCAGAAATTGTTTATGTTAAAATACAATGAACATACATTGTCAGTTGTTGTTGGTATTTTTTTGTGGCGCTGCAAACTTAATGACGTATTTCCAATTCTTCACTATAAGTGTAACGTATCGTGTTATTGCTGCTGCTGTTGTTGATGAATTGTATTGCTGTGATCTTAATGTGAGGTGACATCAATCTCTTCTTTCTTTTGTTTTTGCTTTTTTTTTGTAGAATCATCATGGTTTGTGGACTTTTATTACAGTTTACATGGTTGTTTGTTTTCTGATCGGTGTTTTTTTTTGTTTTATTGTCCAGATATTTGCTGTTCAATATTAATGATGACTTTATTTATATGGCTTACAAGTTTATTGACATGTTCAATCACTCTAATCCAGTCAGTCAGTGGCAGTAACATTGAAAATTTTATATTATAAATTTTATCACTAATTTGTATTTGATTTTTTTTTTTGTGATTTTGTTGCAATAAATTAGTATTGCGTAATGTTTAGTTGTTATAAAGTAGTCAGGGGATATACATATGTATGTATAGCTATTAAGAAGAGCTTTATATGGGAAAATCTAAGTTTTTGTTTCATATTTTTTTAAGTAATCTTTATCTAAATATTTTGTAGGGTTCTTTGGATAATGTTTTTACCAGAATTTTTTTTAACTGAATTTTATTGTAAATACTTTGAGAAATTTAAAAAAAATATTATTTTTTTCAAATTTTGAAAACAAATTTTTAAAAAATTTTTTAAAATTTTATTTGTTAAAATTAAAATGTAAAACAAAAAATCAAAATTTTCTAAAATTATATTTAAAAATACAAATCTATAAAAAGTAAAAAAACTTGAACAGTTTTTGGAAAAAACTTAAACAAATATTATGCACTGCGCCGTGGATAACTTTATCCGTTAATAGCAAAATTAGTTTTAGAAGCTTAAGGTGTAGTTGCTCTTTCTAGTGTAAATTTATTTTAAATTTTTGATAAAATTCGTTGAACAAAATTTTAAAATATTTTTCTAAAAAATGTCTTTTTTTGATTTTTATGATATAAAAAGAAAAGGAAAGCCAAGGCTAAATAGAATATAGAAAACTTAATAGAGATTAATTTAAGAGAATTGTTTATTAATTGTTTGTGTTTTATAAGTGATTTTAAGCCTTTAAAAATTAAACCAAATAATTTTTTGTTTGATTTATGAGTCTGTAATTGTTTTTTTTTTTAAGCTTGTGAATCATAATATAATTACCAAAAATATTTAGTACTTCATTTTGTTTTATAGCCTTGTTTATTATTTATAAAAGTCCATTAAAATTCAAAAACAAACTAAACAGAAATGTACTTGTTAAAATGATTTAAATAAAACAGTAAGAAATACTCTTTAGATTTGTACAAATATGATATAAAGCTATAAATAATACTATAAATCCTGTAAATGAGACAATGGCGGATAAAATAAAATAAATGCATTACAAATTATGCTTAAATGATTTTATGGCAATATGCCGAAATTTCAAAGCTAATTTGTTTGCAAAATCTTTAAGAAGTTTGTAGTAATTTTATGCTTGACATTTTATTAAAATATTGTTTTTTTTTCTTATTATAAATTTGTTTATTTCCATTGGATTTGGTTTTTATTATGAGCCATATAACATGCATGTTTTATTATTATTATTATTACGCATGAGTTAAAAGTATTTTATGGTTTGTCTTGTATGTTTTTGTTGGAGGGTATTTATGGTGATATATTTTGGCTTTCTTTTTATTTTTTGTAAAATTTGTTTGTCATTGCTAATAAATGGTTTTTTGTTGCCAAAATCTACTATTAAAAGCTGATTTATCAATGTCAAATAGAATAAAAAAATTAAAAGAACTTTTATACATTTTAATCATAAATAAAAAAAAACATATTTGTGTTTTTTTTTTTTAGCCATTCGAGAGACGTTTAACGGTAAAAATATTATTTTAGACATGTCTCATAAATTTATTAAAAAACATTAGCTATTTTTTTCAAAATCTTTTTTTGGAAAATAAAATCATAAAATTTTGCAAGTCAAATATTAAGTTATAATTAATTTAAATTTCTTTATTTATTAAAAAGACAAATTTCAGTTTTAGTTTTCTTTATCTGAGGAATTTTGTTAAGGCGTGGGTGGGTGTTTTGGAAAAATGTTCCATCATTTTAAATTTAATATTTTTTATTTTTTATAGATTTGTGGATTATAAAGTAAAAATAATAATGTATTTTTAAAGAAATAAAGCATTTTTATAAATAACTAGATTGCTTTGCTACCTTAAATAAAAACTCATAAAATAAAAGTGTAAATAAAAAAATATTAATGCCTTTGAAGATTCATACGACATATTTCATGCAAATTTTTGCATGCATAAGCCTTAAAGTATGCTGTGGTTTGAATAATAGATAATTCAATTATTCAATTAAAAATAAAGGAAATTTTATTAGAATCATCCTTTTGTTTCAGCATTATGTTTAAACTATTTTGTAATAGAAAACTTGCTAAATGTTAAAAGCAGCCTTAGTGTATACTTTAATTTATCAAAACAATACAAAGTATGCAGCAAATAATAATACTTTGTTTTTCTTCGAAAATAGAAGAGATAAAGACAAATAAAATCCATTAAAGTTAGTAGAAACGTATTGTCGGGCATGGCCGACCATATGATACCCTACACCATGAGTATATTTTTACAATTTTTACTTTTATAAAATTTTTATTTTTTGTAAAGAAACTTTTATGTTGAATATTACCATAATTCCAAAATATTTAAGCCATTTATTGATAAAAAACTAAAATTTCTAAATGAGGCTTTATATAGATCAAATATGGGCCGATCCTCGGTAAATTTGGGAAAAGGATATATTTCTAAATAACAGTTAGTTTTGTTGAGTTTCATTGCGATACAAATGGTTACAAGTCAATTTTAGACGTTTAAGTCATTTTTTGAAGGGGGGTTTGTATGGGGGCTAGGGTCAAATATAGGCCGATCCTTACGAAAATCTGCAGTATCATTTATACTTATATAAAACTTATTTGTGCCAATTTTTAGAGAGATAGCAGAATATTTGACGTAATTATAGCATAAAAAGTTCAAATCGGGAGGTACGGTTGTATGGGGGCTAGGTGAAATAATGGACCGATTTCAACCATTTTCAATAGGCTTCGTCCTTGTGCCAAAAAACATGCTTGGTCCAAATTTCATCAAATTATCTTGAAAATTGCGGCCTGTACCTTGCGCACAAGGTTTACATGGACATCCAGCCAGCCGGACGGACGGACGGACGGACATGTCTTAATCGACTCAAAAAATGATTCTGAACCGATCGGTATACTTTAAGGTGGGTATTGGACCAATATTTTTGTATGTTACAAACATCAGCACAAACGTATAATACCCTCCCCACTATAGTGGTGTAGGGTATAATAATGGGAACTAAAATCAGCAATTCTGAGTTAAAAAGACAAAAATATTAGCTAAATAATTCTAAAATTAATACATTAGTTATAAAGAAATAAACTAATTAACAAAATTTATTTTTTTTGTTTAGCTGCAAACTCTCCATTTCAAATTATTATTCTTAATATGAAATATACTAATTTTAAACAAACTTTAATGATAATTTTCTTTAAAATATAAAGAAAAAAAAACACATTGATTGCATTTAATTATTTAAAATTATAATGGGGTTGATATCATTTTAAATTCTACTATAACAGCAAAAAACAAAAAAACTAAAACTAAAGAAACACACAGACACAACTTTATTTTATGTTCATTAATTCAATTAGAAAATTACTCGACACATCCATCAACAAATGCTATAGAATATACTTGAATTACACTGAATATCTCAAGTTAAATATTATTTAATTATCAAAAGATTTGTAGTTTTTTTGCTGCGTTTTTTTTTTTTTTGTATTAAAAAAAAGAAATCATTTACTGACATTAAGAACATGATAAAGTAGCAAAAAACGGCTGTAAATAGTAGTAGTTCGGTAGTATTTAGTAGTTTTTTTTCTGTGTTCTAATAAGAAACATTGACACTGAACGGAAATGTTTAATAAATGATTAATTAATTGTATAGTTTGCATGTTTGTTGTTTTTCAGAAAAAAATTTAATCAAATCGAAAAATAAAACAAAAGTCATTAACTTAAATTAGTTTTCGTTGGAGGGTTTAAATTTAATATTTAAATAGTTTAAATTAAAAAAATTAAATTTAAAAAATTTTAAACAAAAAGTTATTAATTGCAAAATAATTCAAATAAATTTTCAAAATTAAACAACAAAATGTTAAAACTTGCTTTAAATGAGTTAAACATGATTTAAGAAGTTATGATTAAAAAAAAGGAAAAACATAAAACACTAACCTGTTATTGGTGGTGGTTCGACAACGGTCGAAGGACCAAAAAATGAGGGTATATCACTTGAAGTGGTGACGGGTGTATTTAAATCTCCTTGTTGAGCCTCAATGTGCGAATGTTTAATATCTATGCTATCGCCTACCGACGATACACTGGCACCACCCACCGGACTATGTTGGGTGGTATTCAATAGACTTAAATGTGAAGCCGAGCTACGACCACTTGTTGTAGTGGTGCCAGCCGTATTAATACTAACAGCAGCACTGGCGATCGAAGGACTATTATGTTGCAGAGGAGAGTTCTGTTGTTGCTGATGATGTTGCTGTTGAGTTTCAGCTGACACTGAAATGGAACCCAAACGTGCGTTTGTATAATGACGTGATAATGCTGAATTCGATGTTGAGATACTGCTAAGCGAGGACGAGGCGGTTGTTGATGCTGTGGCGGGCAATGATTCGGCTGCCGACGATGAGGGTGATGCTGTGGAGAGATTGTAATGCAATAGGGTCTGAGAACCCAAATGTCCTCCGCCAAAGGACGAGGGTGTGGTGAGATATGTAGCTCCGGAAGACACCGCTGTGGAGGGACTCGTCTGAGCGGTGGTCTTAAAGAGGCATGTGTCAAAACTTAAAACATTGAAATGCGCCGCTGCCGCTGATTCGGTGAGTAGAAAAGTGTGATGCGATGGCGCCACTAGGGTTTCAAGCCCTTCCATGATCATGGCCGCTGATGGGGTTCCAGGGGCTACGCCACCTAAAAAGATAATTAACAACAAAATTATATTAATAAAATGTTAAAAAAAAACTTATTGCTTAAATTATTATAAAAAACACAAAATTTCACTTTTTACACTTGACTTCAAGAGCTCTCAATAAACATGCTATAGTCCCATTATGACGGCCATCAAAGAAATATTTATTTTGATTTTTTTTATTTCATTGTTTTGAATTCGTTTAGTACCTTATAATAGACCCACAAAAAAGCTGCCAGGGAACAAAGCATCAGAAAAAAAAAAACATTTGTAAAAACAACAATTAAACGGTAGTGATTTTAGCGCATAGATGCTGTCATTAAGTGCACTTAAAATGCAAAAACAACAAAACACAATGAACAATTTTTATTTATTTTTTTTATCAAAACACAAAATATCTAAATGTTAAACATTTGTAAGGCAAACTTGTGTGGCTGTGTGGCAAAACACACTGAAAAAGAAATCAAATTTATGAAAAAAATCAAAAAAATAAATAAAACAACAAAATTTTCAGATGACGCCACAATTGAGACAAAGTTGATTTTAATAAAGTTGAGTGTTGGTTGTTATTTTTCAACACTTTTTAACAAAAGTACTCTGACACACACACACACCACACAGACTCTTAGTCAGTCACTCATTCGCTTAGAGGGCCTCGTATAAAATGTTTTTCATTCATAATGAAGATCGTTTAGAAATTGATCATAATAATGACGAAGACGTTGGCTGTGGATAATTAAGTTTGTAATGATAATTATGTGATATAAAATAGTGGTTTGTATTGGTTTCTAATGGAGGTAATGTCGCTGATATTTGACTTGATTTTAGTTTTTTTTTTTGATGCTAAACTATTTGTGCTTTTACAAGTAGAGTTATGGCTAAAATATGAGTGTTAGAGTGTGTTTAAGTGTTTGGTCTAAAAGCAGACCGCATAGTAGAATAAAGTTCTAAAATTTAACAGTAGTTCCCAAATCGTTAAAATGGATTCTTTTAGCAATTTTGTATAGAGAAAATTTAAAAAATTTCTTAAAATTTTTAAGTTTAACATTTTTCAACAGAACAAAAAATCATAATTAATAAAAATCTTAAAAAAATACATTTATATAAAATCTGACAATTACACCTTCAGTTCGAAGTTTTTTTCTTTCGCCGTAAGTTTTATCCGATTTCACAAATATTTATTTTAAAATTAAAAGAATATTTAGAGTTATTAATAACTAAAATATAAAGAAATTTTGTTATGATTTGGGAAACACTGGCCAGGTTGCACACACAGAAACACAATAATACACAAATATTTGCACACACTTTATTAATGTAGCGTAAAAATTCATTATAATTTTTTTAGCATAAAATCATTGACAATTTCATGCTCATCTCCATGGTTTTGAAATAAAAATAAAAAAAAAAAAACGAAAACAACAACTTATGAGTGGATATTTGTTTTTATCTTTTTTAGCTTTTATAATTTTATGTCATATTTGGTGGTGGAGGTAAGTGTTCCCAACACTACACCACACAAGACCAATCATCATTTTATGCAAATTACTGTCAATACAAGTGAAGCTAATAATGATGTTTAAAGTTTATTATAATATAAAAAAGAAAAACACATACAACGTTATTTTAGCGCATAATTTTACGAACAAGAAAAAAAAATACCAAAAAATCGCTTCATTGATCTTTAGAAAACTTTTAAAGATTTTCATAGAAAACGACATCATAATATTAATTTTTGAAACTAATAATAAAAAATAAGATATAAAATTTAATTAAACGGAAAATTAAATTAAAAATTTTACTGGTACAACATGTAATGAAACTATAAAAATATTAATGAAGATTTTTTTTAATTTAGAAAAAAGAGAAGAAAATATGTATTGGCGCCAATTTTGTTTTAAATTTTTTTTATAAAATTGTAGTGTTAAATATTTAAAGAAAATCTCTCCCTACATAGAGGAAAAAAAGATGTTTTAAAATTATACTCACTTGTCAATATCATTCGTTTTCAAGGTATGTACGGGTCGTTGTCATATTAACAAAAATATTAAAAAAATACACCACGTTATTAAATCAAGAAAAAATAATAATGTGTTATCAAAGTGATGACAATATGTTGTCAAACTGAACATTACGTTGCCAAAATAACAACGATTCCAAATGATATTAAGCGTAATCGAAATGATAACAAGGCGTTGTTGTAATGACAACGAAGTTTTGTACCAATTACAATAGTGATTGTAAAAATAATAACTGGGAGTTATTTTAATTGTCTAAATTTTAACAAACGTGATAAGCTTGCTGTAGACAGGGGATTTTATTAATTTCGTTACTTTTCTATCGGTTTTTTCTCTCTGTGTACATGTGGGTATGTTTTCCATTTTGTAAGTGTTTTTATTTTTCCCACCATATGTGGGTCAGTAGTTGAGTCTTTGATTGTCTGTCAATATATATTTTTTGCCACAAAAACAAGAAATGTTTAAGCGATCGTTTATTTTGTAATAAATACTGTTGTATTCATTTGACTATCATTTTTTTCTTTAAACATTTAATCGATTTTAATTTAATTGTTTATATTTTGCTTTTGCTCTCTTCGTTTGTCCTCTCGCTCTTGCGGTGTGTCATTGACAGCTGTCACTTTTAAGTTTAATATCTGGGAAGATCTTATTTTTGTTTTGCTGGTGAGTGAGTGGGTGTTGCTGTTTTGTTGCTTTTATAGGCTTTTATTGTTTTTAGAAAAATATATATATATTTTTTTACAAAACATGTCATTTTATTGTATTTTATTAAAAAACAAAATTGAAAGTAAATTTAAGCAATAATAAACAGTTTAACTATTAAGTAATTAATTTTAACGAAATTATGGAAATAATTAAAAAAAAACATTCAAAAAATAAACCTACAAAATTTTAATTCAAACTCAAGGTTTTATCTTTAAACCGTGGTCAACTGAAAGAGAACATAGCATTCTCTTAAGCCAATATTATAAGATATAATAAAGCTTCTGTTAAAAAGCTGTAATTTAACCTTCTTTTAAGTTGGTTTTAGTTTTTATCGTTATACGTTCCCTGAGTGTCGATGCCTGATTTACTTTAATTGCTAACAAGATTTCTTAAGCTTGTGTTAAATTTATAATAGACTTAAGCCTTTTAGACTCAATAGAATGTTTGCAAATATTTGTAAATTTATTTCCCCCAAACAAACCCCTTTATTAAATTGTTAAATTTTTGCTTAACTTACCCTGTCATTCATTACAAAGTTATAAATAATTAATTTATGTAAATCGTTTTTACGTTTAGAAGTCTTTACATTCAGAAAAATAAACCACTACAGCACCTTAAACCAAATTACAAAAAAAAAAACGTAAAATTTTGTATTTTATTACAAGACACCAACACCACATAAAACATGACACATAAGATGTCAAAAAACAAAAAATTCATTCATAAAAATTGAAAACCAAAAAAAAAAAAACAAATTTTTAAATGAATAAATTCGAAAAACATAAAAATCTTTTAAGACTTGAAAACAAAATCTTTAAACAATCTTTAACAAAACAAAAGATAAACATGAAAAAAAAAAAACGATGGATGAGTATTTTTTCCCCCAAAAGCAGTTAGCAAAGGCAACTTCATTCATTCATTCTTAAAGATACAAAAAATCAATACAATAAAACCAGAAATCTTGAAATCTGTGTTTTTTTTTTAAATTTGTTTCTGTTAAAATGTTTTTTTTTTGTTTGTAGCTTTAGACTTGGTTGCTGTATATAATTATTATTTTATTTTTAAACTGTTTTTTATTTTATATATATATTTTTTTTCTTCAATAAAGTCAATTGACACTCCTTTAAACTAAACTGAACGTAGCAGAAAAACAAAAAAATTAAACCAAACACTGTGTATAAAATGTTGAAATTTAAAGTGAAAAAACAAACTTTTTCAGAATTAAAGTTAAAAACTTGTTTTTTACGGTGTTGATTTTATATTGAACTTGTGTCTATTCTTTAAGAGAATTTAACAGCTCTAACAACAACCATAAAAAAATTGTCTTTTATAGGATGTTTAATAATGTTTGAATTTTTATTCTACGTTTTCATTCATCTCTTCTAGGTCTAGAAATTGCTTAACGATTTTTATTTATTTATTTATTTTTTTTTGCATATTCAAAACTAATTCTCATAACTTGTTGTAAGTATGAACGAACGAACGTGTATTGAGATATGAGGAAATACAGTGTGTGAGAATAGTAAACATCTAATAATGCCGAAGCTTTCCTTAATAAATATAACATTCGCTAGCTTTTAGCTTTTCTATTTCCTCTTTCCTAGAATAATATTATTTATTCTGAAGCTTTTTTCGTAAACAATTAAACACTTAAGCAAATGAGAGAGGAAAATTACATATTCATTACACTAGGTAAGTAAATTGCGTTCTTTAGCTTTTTCAATTTTCTCTTCCTTATAATTAAACACTTAAGCAAAAGAGAGAGATTTCGTATTTATTAGATTAGGCAAGTAACTTGCATTAATTCTCAGCAATTATTAATTTTTGTTTTTCCATTAAAAAAGCTTACAAAAGCACACTTTTCCTTTTCTACGCATGGTGAGAGAACCTTTTTAGATTAAACATTTAAGCAAAAGAGAGAGCGAGAGAAAGAGAGAACACATTAGCTTTAGCTTACGTAAGTTTAGATTCAGAAATGATTTCAGTTGTAAGTTATTATTAGAATTAAACTGATTTATCTAGAACACATACTGATTACTTTTGTCTCCCACTGTTAAGTGGCCTCTTGTAAACAAAAGTGTCTCATATTTTTTTAATTTTTTTATTTATATTCCTATAATAAGAGAATCTCTAACTAAATGAATATACAAATTTAGCGTTTCGATTAAAATAATATGGGTTTTTTTTCAGCATTTTCAGTAACAGTAGAGAGTGAGAGCAAAAGTAAAGTTGATAAGAAAAGTTAATAAGAAACTTTAGTTGCAAATTGTTTGGGGCAAATCAAAAGTACATGCAGAAAAGAAAAAGAGTATATATATAATTTAAAATATAAATAATAAATTAAATTATGTTTAACATTAAATTAAACGAAAAGATGATTATTATGGAACAGAGAGAAAAAGCTGTAATTTTCATCAGAAAATAACTTTCTCTCTCTAACGTAAGAAATAGCTTTGCTAATAAGAGCGAGTTATAGAAAAAAAGGCATTGATGATACTTCGGAGAACTATGGTCCTTCGGGATATACATATCAATAGAGTAACTTTTAAAACTATTTTAAGTGGAATAAATTTTTTTCAAAAAAAATTTCTTTAAGTGTAATTATTTATAGAGATTTTTTTGAACTTTAACGAAGAAGAAATCTAAACTTATTATAATTGCAAAATAGATTTTTATGTTTGGTCTTTCTATATGCAATTAGTACTTTCAGTACTGCTAGCAGTTACTTTCAGTTTGATTGAAAACATTTTTTTCATTACAAACAAGTTTCTTTTTTTATTGATAAAAATATATATAAAAACTGCACAGAAATCAAGTATAAAATATTATTTTCCTATAAATCATAAATAAATAAATATTATTATAATTTTCGTTTTTTTTTCCTTCTACAACATTTCATTACGTTTATTTTGCCAATAGTCTGCTGCTGCAGCCTTCTTAAGCCATTATTATTATTAAATAAACATTAAGATTTTTTTTCTTTTCTTCAATAATATACGATTTCAAAATGTAGATTGTCTACTTAATGGCTCCAATGTCTCAAATCATTGTTGTTGTTTATTTAAATAAAATTGTTTGTAAGTGGCAAAAAAATATAAATATTAAAATATAAATGTATAAAAACTAAAGTTTAAATACATATTGTAAAGTGTCTAATATTTTGATTGGATTTATGCAATTTGTCTGCGACTCTAAAGAGTTTGATTTAAATCCAATGAGGGGCCAAAATGTATTAGAATAAAAATGAAAAATGAACATGTATAGTCAGTCATAACAGTCCGTATGTTACCCTACACAAGTGAGTATGTTAACGATGTGGACCCATTTTAACCATTTTTCAAATTGTGACCTGTAACGTGCGCACAAAGTTTACATGGACACACAGAAAGACGGACATGGGTAAATCGACTCAGAAAAAGATTCGGTGTCGATTTTTACACTTTAAAGAGGGTGTTACAAACATCACCCTTCCTGCTATAGTAGTGTAGGGTATTAAAATATTTAAATATATATTTGAAAGGGATTATTAAAATAAAACATTTAACTGTTAAATTATATGTTTTAGTTGTTTTTAAATTTGAATACTTTAGAGGTAATTAAGAAAAAAGTCTCTGCAATATTAAGTTTAATACAGTGAGTGATAAAATTAAAATAAACAATTTTCTTATTCCTTCCTTTTGTCTTTATTATTAATTGTTTATTAAAATATATATTTTTTACCAATTTTTTTTTATTAAACACAATATATGTGACGTGTTTTTTTTAAATTTATTTTTTCCTTAATTTAAAGTCAATTTTTTTTTTCTTAAATTTATATATATTTTTTAAATGTTTAATAAATGATGTTTTTGACACAAAATGACCTTCATGTTAATTTATAAATAAAATAAATATATAGAAATATAGACAAACATATTTTTCTTTTCTTTCGAAAACTTTTTTGGTCACTTATAATAAATTATTATAAAAAAACAATAAACATTCCAAATTGTTAGTTCAACAATTTGAAAACATATTTGTTTTTATATTTATAAGAAAAATAAATAAGTTATAAAAAACATAATAATTTGGAAATTATAAATAGTTCAAGGTGTTGTCAAAATAAACAGCTGATATTATTTTCCTTAACAATCATAGGTTCTCTAGAAATTCTCTTAAAAAGTAGAGAAAAAGACAGAGAAATTTATGGTGAAATTTAGTAAATTGTGAAAACCAAATATTTAGAATCGTTTGTAATTTTAATTGTGCTAACAAAATTTTTGGTAAAGCTAAACAATTACCATAATTGCTGCAATTGTTGAGCTTGTTTAAATCAACTTTTAACCTTAAAAATCTGTAATAATTTAGTATCTCTTTTAGTATGAATTTTACTTTAGATCTTTTATATTATTTACCTGTTTTCTAAAGTCTTTAAAATTCTATCTGCTGGTTAATTCTTTTTTTTCTATATATATCTCCATAAATTTTAATAATTTAATATTTTCTTGTTGTGTTTTTATGTCATTAATTAGCAACATATTATAAATAATATTTTATTTAGATATACAAGCATATATTGAGACATTTTTTTTATTAGTTTATTATGGAGGATATATAAATCTAAAAAATATGTTCGCGCTCAATAAAAATGTACAAACAATTTTATTATTAATAGAAAAATATATATTTAAATACAAATAAAAATCAGAAAAACATTTAAATAAAATTGAAATAAATAAAAAAAATTTCAAAAATTGTGGGAATTTAAAAATTATTGGTAACGATCAGAGTTTTTATCGATGAAGTACTAGAAGGGATTTATCAAAATCACAGCTTTTAAAACAAAAGCTTTTTTGTAATTAATTAAGATCGTTTAGTAATTACACATAGAATCAGTTTGGATTCTAACAAAAAATTCAAAAACTTAACCATATGAAAAAAGTTGTTCGTAACAATCTGAGACTTAATCTGTAAAGTAATTGAAAAGCTTTCTAAAATCAAAGCTTTGAAAATAAAAGATGTTCATGGTTATCTTATAAATATCTTAAGAAAGCTTGAAGATCATAAAACAGGTTCAAAATAACAAATTATTACGATATCTTGAAAGCTTTTGAAAATAAAAGCTTTTCATAGTTCTCTCATTCAAATGATTAGAAAGCTTAAAGATCATGAAACAAGATCAGAAAACAAATCATTACGATATTTTTGAAAGATAAAATATCGTTGGAGGATTAAATTCCGTACTTTTGTACTTAGACTAATACGAAGATCAGAAGTTCAATGATTAGTCCATTGACTAATTAATAGACCAGTGGAAAGATTGTTATATAAACTGGTGCATAAATGAGGTAATAGTGTAATCACATTAAATCCGAAGGAAATACACCTCTATCGGGACTGTTGGGCTCTTATTAGCCAAATCGTCAAGAGGGAATCGAATCCATCACATCTGGTGTACCAGAAAGAACATAAACAACTACAAGAGGCTACTTTCTGATTAAACTTATTACTATTTCCAAATTTAATTTCTCCATGCCAACTTCACAATCATTTCAGTACAATTAAACTCGTTCTCTATTATCAGCGATTGTCGATCACTGTTCTAAACCCTACTTATCTACGAACCTTTCCTCATCACCTGTAAACAAAACCGGAACTTTAACTTAATATTTTTTGAATATTTATAGGCTTTAATTTTATTTAAAGAAAACAAAAAGATAAATCCCAACAAAATTGAAGAAAAAAAAAAACATCTTAAAACATCAGACGGACAAAGAGATCCAATGAAAACAGCAACACTTACGACAACAACCAAAGACAATCAGTCACTCAGCAGGTCATAAATGTTAAATGGTGGCTATGAATATGAAACGTCACACCGTTTCATGACAACAACGAGATCCAACAACAAAAACAACAACAGCAATCACTTCAATACAAACATTAAAATAAAATGTCAGTTTTGAAAATAAAAATGTGTGACATTTATTTTTAAGCTTTTTGATCTTTTTTTTCTTTAATTTTTTTTTTTGTAAATTTTGAAAATAATTTTTTGTTAAAAAAAATTAACTAAAAATTAATTTTTTACTTTTATGAAGAGAAATAAATTAAAATTAATTATATTTAACCCCAGCGATAACTGAAGTTTAAGTCTTAGTTGTAAAAACAACATTATGGTTAAAGGAAACAAAAATGTTAGTTAAGGTAAGCAAACTTCAACTGTAACAAACATTTGTTGCACTTAAGCAACTAATTTAATGAATTTTTTTTATAAAATTTTTTAAAAATTTAACTTTTATGTGTAGCCAAATATTATAATCCCTAGATATGTATCTGCCTTTAGCTTTACAATGTTCATACAAGTTTAGGTATTAGTTTAGTTAAGCCAACTAATTACTTGTTCGTGTTTTTTCTACTTTTAATAATTCCCATTTAGTTAAGAAAAATTACCGACGGCTTTGTTTAAGTTATTTTTAGGTTTTTTTGTTGTTTATAATTTGACATTTTTTTAACAAAAACTAAATTATTTTTAATCTCTATTGTCTGAGTAAAAAAACACTACAAGTGTGTATTTTTTATATTTTTTATAATTTAATTAGATTTTCGTTATAATTTAATAAGAAGTAAAACTGACGCCAACAAAATAAGTATTTTGCGCCTAAGTGGGGTGTGACAGATTGCGGTGGACACAACTACAACTAAAGCAACTATAACAACAATAATTTCCATCTTTCAAATTTATTAAGAAAAGACAAAAAACTATTTCTTAAAAAACTGTTTACACGTTTATTTACCCCATTCATCTTAAAAAATAAACAAACAGCAAAAGAAGGCTTTAGAGGATCAGTTCATCAGTGCAAGCATCCAGTTTTTTTTTTTTTGTTATTTTTTAGAAAATCATCCTAAATTATACAGATTATTACATTCTCTATCTAAGACTGTTGACGATACATTCACAGTAGCCGTAATATATAGTTGGCATTAAAATATTCTATATTAAATATGATTTATTTTATTGCTAGAATGTGGCCAACATCGTCTTACACGTATAGTGAGTGAGTGAATGTTGGCTGTTTAAAATGTTTATTTTCATTTTCTTCTCCTCATCTTCACATGATCTTTAAATTTATTAAACCATACAAAATAGTGGCATTTTGTCATGTAATTTTTTTTTTAATTTTCTAAATATTATTCTTAATATTTATTTTTTTAATTACATGACTATGAGATTAAGTAATTTTCTTTGAGTGCAGCCCATTAATATGGGGCGTATGAAGTAGCCGCTTTTTTTGTTTATTTATACAATTTGTATAGTTTTAGTGGTTTTTCTTTTCTATTTAACACTTTTGTTTTAGTTTTTTTTTACAATGTGTGCAGGGCCTGGTTTCGGTTTAGCACCTTTTAGAGGTGCTGACTTTAACACCTAAATCAAAATTGAAACAATAAAATCTATTTAGTAAATTGTAGATCATGCGTAGATGTTATTTAAGTGATTAGAAGACTATTGTTTAAAAATATAACACCTAGTCTGAAGTTTTATTGTTTAGTTGATTTTTGTCAAGAGACCGTTAATCTAAGACTGTCATGGAAAAGCTTACATTTTGTTTTATAACTTTAAATCCCGATATGCTTTGCCTAATATAAGTTTTTGTCTAATCTTATACAACTTCAAATTTATCGTTAAGTTAAAAAGTTTAGAATGCTAAAAGCTCATCCTAGTTAAAGTTTAAAATAAGCTTCCGTTAAAAGTTTGTTTAAAATAAAAACTGAATATAAAGAAAGAAAAAAATTTAAAGCTTTTAAAGCCCATGCTAGTTACTATTTAAAATAAGCTTTTGTTAGAACCTAATTGAAAATAAAAACTAAACATAATTCTTTAACCTAAAATTTCAAATTGAAAGCTTTTAGATAAGTGTTTGAGTGCGAAGTCCTATCTTTTTTCTAATAAATAACAAAATTGGCTAAAAGCTCATTTTATGCAAACTTTTTTTTAAGATTTTAAATTTATTTTAAAGATGTTATATAAAATACTTTATCAACATATTTCCTCTTGAATAGCTGTTTAGTAAATAGTCCTTTACCATAAGCATCAAAATATAAAAGTTCTTGTTAGATTGTATCTGGTTTTCAAATAAATCGGTTAATAACTATGAAAACTAAAAAGCTTTCAAACTACACTCTCTAAAAAGCTTCATACTTTTATATAATAAAAATAGGAAACTTAAGCAAAGCTTTCTTTTAACAAACTTTTAAGATTGAAGTTTATATATAAAATCATTGTTTACCAATTATATTTGTTAATAATAATTATTTAATAATTATGAAAACTAAAAAGCTTTTAGACTATACTTTCTAAAACGCTTAATATTTGTATATAACAAATAGTAAACTTAAAAGCTAGGAGTACTTTTTAGATATTATTAAGATTGAAATCAATATTTAAAAGCTTTTGCTAAATAATAATAGCTAGAGATTTATTAACCAATTTATACCCGGTAAACATAAGATCCTGAATTGGTATAAGTCTTTCTTTATATTAAATGGACTTTGAAGTTATTGTACCAAACATTTATTGAAGACTCGATATTAAATTAAAACTGAAAGTTCGAAAGTTCTACTACCAAATATAAAAAAGCTTGAAAAGTCGATGCTGTTATAGAAACCCAGTTTAAGAGTGTTCCAAGTTGAAATAAAACTTCCTGTCGTAAGGATCTCTTGTAGAAGTTCAAATTTCAAAGCTTTTAAGAAGGTTTTTTTCTTTTGATTGCATTTATTTTTTTTACACAATTTTTGTTTAGTTATTAGTTATTTATAACAATTTATCTAATGTTTATTGAACAAATTTTGTATGAAAAATTGTCCTATAAACCTGTGATAAATTGTTATGAATAAGACCCTAAGGTTTTTAGTTAAAAACTTTTATGAAAGCTTTATAAAACAAATTTTCATAGAATTTGTTTTATTAACCTTTGTTAAATGTTTTATATAAAATTTAAATTGTTTCTATTTGAGAAATTATTTTTTATAATAAAAACAAAGTTTTATAATTTTTTAAATAAAATTTTAAGAGATGTTTATCAACATTTATCAAAGCTTTACAAAACAAATTTTTGTACAAAATTTATTATTATTTCAAATTATTAAAAAAAATAAAAAATTTAACTAAATAAACATTTAACATAGTTTTATAAAATAATTTTTTTATTTAAAATTTTGTTTTAAAAACATTTTTTTTCGACAACTTGTTGCACTAAATTTTAAAAAATTTCAAATAATTAAAATCTTTTCTTAGCACTATTTATTTTGAAATCTTGACTGCTTAACATTACTTTACATAAATATAACATTTTCTATAATATAATAAAGAAAACAAAGTTAAAAACTTTTAAACACCCACCTGGATATAATTGGCACGTGCAGAAGAAAGATCAGCCAAAAGTTGAAAATAGTTTGTTAGCCGGAAAAAAGAAATCACAATTTTTTTATTTAAAATGCGATTTCTTTGTAAAGGGTAACACTGTTTAATAGCACAAACATTTAAAATGTTGTTTTAAAAATTTTAGTTAATTTATAGTTATTTATATATATTTTTTACTTTATATATTTAATTTAAATTAGTGTTTTTCGTTGCGGCAAAAAACACTAAAATATAATTTATGATTTTGTTTATTTTGCACCAAAATGTATCTTTTTTAGTTTTTTTCTTTGTGTATAAATTTTAAGCTCAAAATAGACGTAAGAGCACACAACTAAATAAATCGATAAAAAGTATATATAATGCAAATATTTTTCTTTATATACATATATATATTTGTAGATATAATAATGTTTTATTTTATTCTTCTTTTTTTTTGCACAAAATAAAATACGTCACAAAGTTTTTTTAGAGAGCTTTTTTTTTGTTTCTCACAAATGACTACAAAAATTCATTCATAAAAAAGTATTTTTTTAGTAGTTGAGTTTAGGGTTTATGATTTCTTTTAACATGAACAGCTTCAGCTGTTGGTAAAATTAATCCTTTTGTTAAGAAATTTTCTTGAATTTTTCACTTTTTGTTGCGAAAATATCTTAAAGATACATTTCCTCGATCAACACTTTCTTATTTGTTTTAATCCAATTTGATTTTTCTTTAAATTTTCACTTTTATTTTTGTTTTTTACTTTTTTGTTTTATTTTTTCAAATAAATTTTTATTAAACATTGATAATATCTTTGGGATACTTTTAAACAGATTTGACAGTTCACATTTGTTTCTTGCTTTTATTTTCTATTAATTTATTTGCTTTCTTCAAAAAAAAATATTTCAATTAAAATATTTTTCTTATTTAACTCGGAGTGTCTGATTTGAATTATTTTATCTTTTTCTTCTTCTGGTTAGAGTATAATATTAAGATTAGAGAGTGTATATATCTATATATTTAGTGTAGGTAGTTGGTTAGACCGTCACGTTAGCTAGTTCGAACACAACTGAAGCACGAGATGAGTACACAATTGGTTTTTATGAATGAAACCGGCCAAAGCTTATAAGATACATTTTATTCAATCTTATAGTATGCACAACTGAATCTGAAACAACTGCCCCTTCCACTGAAAGAAAAACAAGCAACGTATTACTCTTACACAAAATTCGAACATTCGAAATTTCCCCTATTTGCTCTCGCAATCTTCTCCCGTTTTATTTAAGTAACTTATAGAAAGAGAGAGAGAGCGAGAAAGAGAGTAAATGTATCTGTTAGTGTTTATGTATCCAATGGTTGTTTAAGTTAACTCCCCGTTATGTAGCCATTTTCAGGCTGTTAGGCTGGCGCAAGCGCATTTAAACCAATCAACAGTTTGTTTTCAAAACAACAATCTTCCAGATACTTTTAATGCTCTACCTTTTAGATACCTTAAATACTCACAGTATCTACATATGTATCTGAGATTTTTTTTTTGTTACTCCTCAACTCATATCTTAGTTTTTTACAAAATTTAAATTTCGCTTTTGCCCCTTAAATGTTATTATACATGTATATTAAATAAAACATTAAATTTCATTTTCTTTCAATTTAAATTTTGTATCTATTTTATATTTTCTCTCTAGCATTTAAATAAGGTAAAAATAAACCAACAGGTATGTAAAACACAAACATTTTTTATTATTATTTTTCTTTTTTTTTTGCAATATACAAAAGAAAATAAATTTGCTAAATAAATAATTTAAAAATAAATTTTCATATCATACTGAAAACTACGTCATTAATAGCTAACAGTTGTTGTTATTAAGTTTGTTTTTAAATTGTATCTGCAAAATTTAAACAAAATAAGTTTTTTTTGTTTCGCTTAAATCTCATCATTTGTTGTATTTTTAATCTAAAGCAAAAAAATTTTTAGCTTTATGATTCATTTTTGTAAGAAAATTATTTAATATTATATATTTGGCTTGCTTTTTGTTCTGGTCAATTTGATTAGATGTATTTGTTGTTAGTTTTTGGCTTTATTGAAAAAAAATATATAGTTTTAATTTTATTGTTGAATTTATTTATGGGAGCTTAGCTATCCGAATTTTCATTATTTTTATACCCTACACCACTTTAGTGGGGAGGATATATTGTGATTGTGCTGATGTTTGTAACATACAAAAATATTCGTCCTATACCCACCTTAAAGTATACCAATCGGCTTAGAATCATTTTCTGAGTCGATTAAGCTATGTCCGTCCGTCTGCCTGGCTGTCCATGTTAACCTTGTGTGCAAGGTACAGGCCGCAATTTTCAAGATAATTGGATGAAATTTGGCACACGCTTCTTTTGGCCCAAGGACGAAGCCTATTGAAAATGGTTAAAATCGGTCCATTATTTCGACTAGCCCCATACAACTATTTTGTTAACAAAAGTCGACAAAACTTAGTTTTATAGAACTCTAAATAAAACTACTGATTTTTATAATAATCGGGCTTCATTTGACCCTATCCCCCATACAAACTTCCCTTCAGAAAATGACTTAAAGTTCAAAATTCACTTAAAAACACTAATAACACTTTTAAATTATACATAGAAGAAGTCTTAACTCCCCCTACCAACATTTTTAAGAATAGGGCCATATTTTGCTCTACTCCCCTTTGAGCCCTCTTGTAAAAAATATCTTTTTTTGCCAAAAAAAAAAAAGTAAAAATATTCCGAAATAAAGTTAAAAAACAAACCAAATGCTTTATTTTTTTAAATAATCCCCATTTTTAACATATATACTGACTGGTGAAGGGTATCATATGGTCGGTTATGTCCGACTATACATTCATACTTGTTATAGTTAAATACTAAAGTACAAAAAATATCCTTCTTATAAATTTTTATTTTATAAAAAATAAGTAAATGTGTTATATTCGACTATGCCAAGTCTTATATACAACACATCATCAAATCGTATGTCGTGAAAGGTATGTGTGCCTATAAACATCAGGGTGATATCTATAATAGGGTTTAAGTCAATTTTTCCGGGGGGTCACTTGTATGGTGGCTAGGTGAAACTATCGGACGATATTGTATTTTTAGCCAGTAATGAGTGAGAAAGTAATTGAAGACGACATTAGGGTCAATTTGGAAAATCGGTCAATTAAGCACCAATCTTCATTAAAATTGAAATGAGTTTTTGGATCGTAAGTTACTTGTGACGAATTTCATTGATATACTTAAATTTTTGAAATATATGGTGGTAAGACTAATCTTCATCAAAATATATAAGTCATATGAAACTTTATGTTGAATTTCGTCGCTATATACGTACTTTAGAAACAGTTATGTCTGCTTAAACTGTAGTGGGGGTTACACTTGTATGGGAGTGAAAACATTTGCCGATATTAACCATTTTCTATACCAAACAACTACAGCTCCCTAGCTCTTTCCGTTCGGACGCACATGGCTTTCTTTTTCATGGTGGGAAAATTGACTAGTTAGGAGTTCCGGATATAACATTTTCTCGAATAAACGTTTTTGACTTCTACTTTAGTACTATTTGTATTACAAAAAATTACCAAACAGTTCCCTATTCAAAAGTCTCATTCAGTATTTGTTGGCATTATATAATAGAATATACAACTCGACTATATATACAATTCGACTATAACGAATCTTATATACCCACCAATTTTGTTGATTAGTTGAAATCGCCTTAAAAGTGAATGTGCGAAAAGTCACATTTTAAACAACCGCCAAATAAAGAAAGTTCGATAATGGACCGGACGGACCGAAATTATATCTACCAACTGGCGAAAAGAAAATTGTTTCCTATGATTGATATACGATTCCTGAGTCAATTCCGAGACTCCATTATGGAATAATGAAGAGTAAAAATATATATTATATTGTGCAAATATCGAAACCCCTAAAAATATGATAACAAAATTAACTATATAGGATCCGTACCATAAATTTGGGTCGTTTTTAAGAAAACTTTCATTGAAAGCGCTTTTGTAGGTTTAAAAATTTTTATTGATTAAATTTATCCATCTAAACATTTGTGAAACTTTCATTTGAATAAAATAATATAATTCGTTTACCTGTTTTGAACGAATATGACTTTCGAACTGCAAGATTATGAAGCAGTAAGTTAGGTGTAATATATTAAGTCGGTTTTAGTTTTACAGTTTTTATTAAGAGGGGAGTCTAAAATGACTAACAGGACGCCTAATATTGGACATATCTTAATTTTTTTATCTAAAAAATATAATTACTCTAATTAAAATAGTTCATATAAAAACAGCTTTGATTTATTTATGTAAGTGTTCACAGGTATGTATTTTCTCGAATGTAGTTATTAACTGAGAACACTAAAATAGGAGCTCAAACTATTTATGAAATGTAAGGGTTTTCTATTCCAATGTTAAGAAATATTATCTCTATTAGATGTCACTAATAGTTCCACTGGACAAAATCTCTGCACACTCCCTCATATTTTCGGTGGTGGGTTTTAAACTTTTTTTCTACTTAAGACACGTGTCAAAAACAACTTGTTGCTACATTTCTTTTTTCATTTTCCTTAACTCGGTCTATAGAATATTTATAGGAAAACTCCCAAACAATATTCTACTGACCCACACAATAAATTTTAGTATTTGTATGACTCCATGTCTCTATATATATTTTTTTGTATTTTATTTTTGTTGTTGTTATTCCTACAGATGTACATATTTATGTGGCATGTACTAAACATATTAACCGAGATGATTATCTTTAATGTTTCTATTACGTTAGAGTCATAATAGTGTATCGGAATAATCGAGTGAGAAGGGGGTGTGTGTGTTAGTTAGTTGAAGATTTCAATAAAAATGATCATGATGACAGAGTGTTTATGATGATTATTACTTTTATTTGTTTGTTTAGTGTTTATTGTGATGAGAGTTGGACATGCAAACGATAAATTGAAATATTTGAAATATTTATGCGACAGACTGTTAAAGGAATGAATTAGAGCACTCGAAATGAAGTGATAGTATTAATGATATTTATTTGAACTAACTACTGAAATCCCTATACGGAGAGATTATCACTTCAATAAACTTCAATTTGCTTCAGTTATAATATTAAGCTGCTGGTGAAAATATGGAACGATTGGAAGCAGTGATATAAGCAGGAGTTGTTCAGTTTATTGTAAAACCAGTCAATTCATCTAATATCTTTCTATGAGTGTAACCGATGATTCTTTACTTTGGGCTACTAAACAATGCCCATGACCATTTTAGGTTACTACAAATGATTTGTTTACGTTTTTTTTTTGCTTGCAACTTTTATGCTCTCTGCTGAAATATAAAAAAATAATCTCAAGAAATAAAAAAAATAAAACTTTAATACACATGTAGAACAAGATTTTACGAAATGCCTCAACTAACCAGAGTATAAAAAACCACCCACCCAAAATCAAATTGAGAAAAAAACACTACAGAAATCAAGCGAAAAAATATGCATGATAACGAGTATTATGAACCAGAGGGAATCAAGGGGGACATCAGAGCTCTAGTCAAAAATTGAATGTGTACAATCAATGTTTTGTTGTGGTGGCAAGAAGCGTGTGAAAATTGTTGCAAATAACAATTTTTTTGGTTTTTACTATAAACACTCGTATATTAGAGGGCGTGATGTTTGTAAATAACAGAAACAAAAAAATTGTACAGAGTATTATATTTTACCGGTAAATCGAGTCATACCCACATATGTATTTTGACATGTTTTTGTTTTGATTCTACATAGACGTATGTAAATATTTATTTATATTTATTCGTTTATATGAGCTTTGAGTTTAAAAATAACCACTTGGTTTATTTTAAGAAATTTCAAATTTTATTGTGATCTTTTTTTCAAGAAAAATGTATATTATATGCGTTAAATATAATTATGTTGAATCTGAAGTAGAATTTAAAAAAAAAATCGGTAAACAAGAATTTTAACAAATAGTATCTTCAAATAAAGTAAACATTAATTCCGGTTGGTTATATCGATACCTGTAACCAACAAGCGCCATCGTTATAGGTGTGCAGCTCCAAAATTCTCCTGATCTTATGACAACACCACTGATAGGACATTTAACGACGTAAGTGTGTACCTTCTTAGTACTTTAAGTCGTCGGCTGTGAAGAGGCAAGTATCAAGGTTCCACCTCTGATCGTTATCATTTAGGTGACTCAGCAGCAAGATTATACACTTCTGCTTTTGAGAAGAGAATAAGAGCCCTTTTACAGTGCCAGGATCTTTTTTTCACTTGAAAGATGATTTAATCGCTCAATAATACATTCTAGGGATTGAAGATATGACACTTCTGGAAAGAGACACTTCTGGAAAGAAACTGTTTGGAACACACTGGAAGAGACCGACATCAAGGTCGACGACCTTTCCATCCCAGGGAGAAGATCATTGGAGAAAATCGATATCAAGGTCATCGTTTTATCTTATATACGATGCACTTCAGGGACATTACAGCCACTCGAAACATAAGGATCAGCTGATCGTTTACCAACGTCTAAAGGGAGGTTTATGTTAAAAAAAAATAGCCGGCATCGGCAGGGTACTTGCTCAAGTAGATTACAAAACAAGTCAAACTTATTGCTATCACCAGATGAACTTGGATGCCAGAAGCAGTCGATTCTAAACAGTTAGATGTCGCCGCAGTAGAAATAAAGTCTTTGCAGATTGTTAAGATCCGAACCGAATATGAGGCACTATCTATTTCTTAGACATTATGGCTGAATTGGGGGAATATTTTTTACTTATTGCCACGATAATCAATTCCCTTTCTAGTGGAAGCCAACAGACTATTATGCAGCAAAATATGGAGCAGACAATTGATGGATTTTAGACTTGAACATTTAAATGCTAAATTCCAAAAGGATTTCAACGGACAACTATGTTAATGGTCCTTTCTTAATGACAGCAAAAGAAAACAGCAGATTTCTACTGACAGATGTCAGTTATTAGTTTAGCACTATTGCTGTACCCAGAAATCACCTCGATGTTTATACTTGCAACTATATAGTGTGATAATATGATGAAGGAATAAAAGATTTTTTTCACAAAGATCTATGTCTATTAATGGGATCACTTATAGAAATTCGTTTTGGTTTTAAAAAAGTAAAAACTTTATAAGTGAATTCTAAATCTATCTATGAAATATTTGCTAATTTTTATCTAAATTCTATCAAATTCATTTAGATGTATTATCTGTATCCGATAAGCATCTAAAATTATAAAACTTTCATAATAGGTAGGGCATTACAAATTCATTATAGATCTCCAAATTTTACCACTTTCCTAAATATTTTTTTTTATTTTTATAACGTCATATCCTTTTACATATTTGACATCACCACATTTGGCTTAATTACTATGAAATTTTTCTGAGTGTAGGTTTTGCATTAAAAATTCTATTCATTTATTTCGCCTATTTGTTTACATTTGTGGTATTGTTTTTAAAATTTAACTTATTTTGAAAAACATATTTTTTCCGAAGAATTTCTAAAATGAAATTTATTTTACGTAAATCTATATTTTTACAACAATCACAATATACGTCATTAATGTTTGGCAAATTATATTAATATTGCCAAAAAAAATTATATTGTTTATTAAAAAAAAACCTTTTAGGCTTATTTATAAATTTCTAAAGAAAATGTACAAACAACAACAAAACTTATTTATAAATCCATAACGTAATTGAGATATTTATTTTTTTTGCTTGCTTGCTCTAGGGGTGAATAGAAAGTGTATATTTGAATCGAAAAATTATAATTATTTTTGAATATTCATACACGTTCAGCCACAGGTGTCCATTAATGTTTTCTAATTGTGCAGAAAATACGAATTATTCGAGATTTTCTAATATTAAAGAGATGAATCAGTTTTTCTTTAATGAGCTGCTTGCTAAGTATGATGATGAGTATTTGCCCCTCTTTTTTCATTTTTATTTTTAAAACATTTTTAATGATTTTGTTCAGTTTGCGAACTACAGGTGAAATAAATAAAATTTTGAACTCATACACTTAAAATTGCCTGCAAAAAAGAACGTGTGAATTTTTAATTATTTTCTTAAGTTTTTTTTTTATTTTCAAAATTACTCACCTTCACCTTGTTTTTGCAATTTTTGTCTTAAGAAAATATTGAGATTTATTTATATCGGTGTGTGTTTGGATTTGTGTGCGTAACATATGTTTAAAAATTTATGTCCGATTTTTAAAATAGAGATGTTGTTGAATTTTTTTTTTATTTTCTGTTCTTTTCCCCAAAATTTGTATTTTGTTTATTTTCATAAAAATTTTGTTAGATTTATTAGATGCTAGCTATATAGAGTGTATTTTTGTTTTCTGAATGTGTGTATTACAATTGGAATTTCAAACTCGATTTGACGTCAACATTTAATTAGCTGAAGATAATGAATATTTATAATTTTTAATACAAGTACTAAATGTTTTTTCTTGGGAAACTTTTTTTCTAGAAATTTTTAAATAAATTCCTTGAAGAATATTTTTAACATATGTATGTAAACATTTGAATAATATTCTTAAAATGGATATATAGCAGACAAATAGACGCGGTTTTGAAGAGCGGGGAGATGAGATTTATACAAATTGTAATTTGAAAAATTGTTTGAAATTCTTAATTTTAACTATACCAATGCCCCACTAGATTACATAGTCCTACTTCTACCACTCGGGATAGTGGTATTTCTCCAATCCACGTTCGTGAGGAATGTTATTTCCGGATTTATATCACTTGCAAGATACTTGGCAGTGGCAAAGAAAGTGCTCTAGAGTTTTACAGTTCTCTCTACACCCTTTACATTCGTCTGAATCCGCATGTCCAATTTTGTCTAGCTGCACCCGTAATACTGTGTGTCCGCTAAGAATACGTACCATCAAAATAAACTTAGACTTTGTCATTGTGAAAACATATCCCGTCTTGCAATCATAACGTCTTGTTTTCGAGTAAGGTCTCTTCCTTTAGTCCTCATTGGTACTATTTTCACAAGTACTATTTTAGGGAAGTACTTACTTAATGGCCATCTCAACCTGCAGTGAAGGGCGATTTAACAAATCTGAATATTGAAAATCAAGACTTGCTAGTATTCCTTATTTACTGCCAGCAATCTTGAACTAGCCATTCGATTACATTATCCCGTACATATACATTAATTTACTTATCCACAGAACGAAATTACAACCGGTACTTATATTGATTGTTCAAAACTGCGAGGTTGATTCTGGTGTCTTCTGTAAAGAATCTGGGATAAGTTTCTTCTTCCCCCTCTTTTTCTTTGCGTTAACATCAGTGTGTATAACACTATATGATCGCAATAGTTGGAACTTTGTGTCGACAATTTTTTAGGCAATTTTTGCATTAAAATCTTATGCCACCACCTCCTTTTTAGTCAGAAAATGCTAAAAGCATCTTTCAAGGCTGCGTCGCCCGTCTGAAATTTCCATATTATTACCAGAAAAAGATCTGATGCAACTCCTTTGGGAGGTGATTCTTCAAAATGCTGAAAAAGATGGATTAATCTGGATTTATGAAGAGGGATCAAAATCATATTCAATGAGAAATGTACTAGGCAGCTTATAACCTGGATTAGGTGGGATATATCGAGGCTGTCGGCAGTAATAACTGGACTCTAGGCAGTCACGCAGGTAGTTGCAAAGACAGAGAAACGGTCTTTCATTTTCTCTTCAGAAATAGAGATTTCTTGTCAACTACTGCGTATATAACATTGGTGAGCTTTTCAGGTAAAAACTTGGTAATGGCAATTGTAACCACTTACATATAACATACTTTTCAATGACTACTACATATCGTTCTGATTACATAGAAGCACTTTAATAACGTGTTATTAATAATGTGTTTCATTAAAACTTTTTAATTCATAAGTCATAGAAAATAATTTATTAAAACTTTAAAAGCCCACACTTTCAATAGTCTATGGTGCACAAAAGCCAAATCTGGTTTTAGGTTTTCGAGATCACTTAACTTCAACGTCAAGGTTAATAAATCTCTAGAAAGAAATAACATACATATGTATAACTAAGGTTTAACGGCAATTTGGAAAACAAGGCATGTGTTATGAAAAATTTAAATTCTTTGCGACTTCTCCAACTTAAGACGATCAAGATAAAAAACCTGCTATGTAGTCGTCAAAATCAGAACAGCTCAAGCTTTAAGAAAAGTATATTCCGTCTCAGGGTTCAAAATTTTTTTGCTTGGCTTAACATACAGCCTCCTAAGATATTAAACAAAAATGGTCCAATGCTTGCAATCATTTTAAGAAAAATTGTTTAAATTTGTATTTAGACATTTGAAACAGCGTTTATTAATTAAATAATTTCCTTAATTAAAATGCATTTTTCTTTTGTTAAAATACCTAAAAATATAAAATTTGACTAATAGACTAAAACAAATTTTGATAAATGTTTGTTAAAATTGTATAAATTTAAAAATGAAGTATTTCTATAAAATATTTATCATATTATTATTATTAATAACTTTACATGAGTTTTTAATTATGCATTTTAATATTCATTTAAGAAAAAAACTTAAAAAGGGAAACTATTAGTGAGTTTGTTAATTTGTTGAAATTGTTTGTTGATGATGACGACGAGTTTTGTTTGTTAAATATTTAAATAAATTTTTGAAAAGTATATAAAATATATTTTTTATTTTTTTGTTTAAATTGCTTTGCTGTTCAAGTGAGTGGGCATTCAAGGCACACTTTTATTTAATACAAAACAAAACAACCAACGTGTGGCTAGGAAATTTTTAAGAAAATAAAAAAATAAACTATAATAAAAAAATATTATTTAAAAAAAATAAATTTTAAGCGTAGGGTGAAAACATTGTACTGAAAATGTGAAAAAAAAAAATAGATGAAATTGACATCAAAAAGAAATATTGACAGATGGCACGCGTCTTTCAGGTTTTGTAGCAAATAAACAACCATGAAACAGAAATGATGATGAAAGATCATCATCATCACCATTCAGCCAGCCAGCCATCCACAACAGCAGCAATATCATCTGTACCTTAGTAACTTTAGCTTCATCATGATCTTCAGCATTGAAATCGACAACATATTCGTTTTTATTATTATCAATCAGATATATACCTAGTTGGCTATTAGTAATACATGTAACGTATGTATGTATTTGTATCTTTTTGATTTTTTATAGTTAAACCAATATTATTACCAACTCCAATACACCACTAGTTCATTGAAATGTATCTTTGCAGGGCGATCATGTAATCAAACACTTATGACATACACTCTCGCTTAAAATACATTTAGATATGAATGAATTCATAAAGTGTGCGTTTTTTTTAAGGTAAAGTCTACTTACCTTAAATGGTGAAACAAACACACACATACACATGGGAAAGGTAGTTTTGTGTTATATTCCTGTATCAGTGCTACGAAACTAATAAAAACAATAAGAAATAGTAACAACGACAACTACATTACAAGCAACTACCATATACGTGTAACTACCAATAATAATGTGAGTAGGTTGTAAGTAGAAGTCAAGATAGTTTCATTCATTTATATACATATGTATGCAAGCCTCTGTTTGTATGTATATATTTGTAATTAAAAGTATCTTAGCGATATCATCATATTTATTTATTGTCTTACTAAAATATAACTACACTTGTGGCTCGTTTTACGCCGCCCATACGTCTAAAATGGAAGTAAAATATTTAGCGAATTGTGGCTTATTTAACATAATGCTTTATGTACAGTATTGTTTGAAACTCAAGCTACTTTCCTTTGTAATGTAATAAATGTCCTGGAATGTAAAAATTAAATAGTGTGGTCCTTTTTGTTTAAATACAAATTATTATTTTTTTCAAAACGGAGAATGTAATGACATCATTATATAAATGTGCTTAAGCATGTACAGGGGTTGTTATCCGTTCTTGAAAATGGAGGTGACGTCATCTCCTTTTTCATCCAATAATTCATAAACTGTCAAATTTCAATAGCGATTTTTGCTGTCAAAGAGATTGAAGGTTTAAGTCCTCCAGAGTTTCACTACCCCCAGAAATTGTTCTGTGTTTGTCACATTTCGCTCGACAAATTTGGTAAAATTATTCCGGTAGTTCTGTATCTCCAGTGAAGATATGTACCATCAACTAACTAACATTGAATAATTCACAACAACTTAGGAAATTTTTACTTCTCCTTTCGTAAAACAACAGTGGTACTTATTTCATAAGATTTTCTGTAAAACTATTTCATTACTCTATGTCTAGTGGAGTTTCTTATCCATAATTTTAAATCAGCACTTGTTGTAACAACTTAAACTATAACATTTAGGTCCAAGCCAGTAAATTAGGCTACATCTACATGGTGAGTCTATAAATCCATGGTGGACAGTTAAGTACTATCTCAGATGTGCAAGAGCAACTCTTGTTTTCTGCTGCAGGCTGTGGGCGGCTATCAAAAAACATTCATGTCTCTATAAATGTCGCTTAAAGCAGCTTTATACGAATTATGATTAAAGGGATCCTGCACATATCTTCGTATGCTCTACTCGTACACACGAAGATCCTTGCTGACATACTTTGGGGAAGCACCCAACTTTGTAATGTTTAAGTTGGGACTCCTCTGGTGACATCTTAGGAGTTACTATTTAGTCAGAATGACATTAGGTTTCTTGACTGAGAGGACCTTCGTTTCCTCGTGTATTTCCATGTAGCCCGTTACAGCCAATAGGGCAGTATTTTGGCAGCTTTGAATATTTCTACACCAATTGTTCAATAAGTAGCCAACAAAGTTTCTTTGTCCATTCCTCAAGTGCTGCCGGCTAGCGCTTTGAGGGCTGCTAAAGGTGACCCCCAAAAAAATTTGGAGGTTCACAGTCGGTATTGGGGTTTCATCGATTACGAAACATAAATTCATGTTAACCTCCATCGTGCAGGTGGTGAATAGTGTTGCTGAATGCTTTGCTGGTGATAGTTTCAGGTTAGATCCAGTGAAAAAATCAAATATTGTAAAGTACCTTGGTGTTATGGATATGGTATACGAATTCATATATTTATATACTTTGAAAGAGTTATTAAATTAAGCCCAAAAGTATTAAAACATGCCACCAGTTTGTTCACCCAGAAATGGTGTAATTTCTTTTTTCTCCTGTTTTCAAAAGTGTATCAAATAAATAATTTAAAAAATTTTTTAATAGTTATTGTTATATTTCAACAAAAAATATTAAAGAATGTATGAAATATTATGCATTTAAAAATTTATTTATTTCATACTTTAACAACATTTTGTAAATGTTTATTTTAATATATTTTTTCTATACAAAAACTGTTCCGCATGCCACATTATCATCTGCATTTGAATGTTTTAGAAATTTTTCAACAAAATTTTATCTAAACAATTGAAATAAAACCAAAAAATTAAAAACTAATTGTTTATTTTTTTCGCATAGACAAACTAGATCTTGACATACAAAATTACTCGAGCTAACCGAAAGAAATTTGAATTTAATGCCTAAATATTTCTATAGATTGTAAATTGTATTCTAAATAGTGAGTAAAAGGCCAGTCCGCAGATCTAATTAACAACATTGTAGAATATTTTTTTAAATTATAGTAAATCGTAGAATGTGTACCAAAGTACATACACATGTGATGTAAATTTGGCATTTAATATTTGTTGTTTGTTTTGTAAGAAAGATTTGTTTATAAATTTGTGATAAATATTATTTTGTATAATTTAATATTTACAGAATCAGCCTTGTTAATAGTTTATTAGATTTGTGGAGAATTGTCAAGATATAACATACTTTTTTTTCAAAAATTTGGAGTTTTAGTTTTGATTTCTTAGAAAACATCATGGAGGCGACTTGGGTTAATTACACCGAAAAATGTTGAACTCAAAGGCCAAATTATACTTTTCTGAATCCGGCTGCATCCAAATCTGACCTTGGAGTTTCTCCATCACATCTTATACATCATGAGCTGATGTTTAAAAAAACGAAATGTTTTGTCCATTTTTGTGAGGTTATAACTGTTCAAAGACAGCATTATTCATAAAATGTTATATTGAATCAGGAAGTATATTCTGTTAGCTTTAAAATTAAGGCTTAACATCTGACATATCAGATTTTTTTTCAAATATCTTTACATATAGTTTTATATAAAAATAAAATGATAAAATCTTTATTATTTCAGGTTGTAAAAACAATAAGATCTCAAACTTTAGGTGATGATATCTCGAAGAAGAAAGAAGGCATGGAGGATGTTAAGCCTCTATTTTAAGGCTTATGTGTAGAATGAACTTTCAGATGATCGACTTTGCTTATAAAGTATTCTAACGTTTCGAAAGGGGCCATAAATGGCGATATCTCAAATCTCAGATGTGATGGAGAATGTCAGATTTGGATCACACTTGGTCTCAAGGCTTCGATTTGAGTCGATTTACGTCGTCCATATAAACCTTTTAATCAAACTATAATTTTGAAGATAATTCAATGAAATTTGGTACATGATCTTCTATTGTCCCAGGGATGAAGCCTATTGAAAATGGTTAAGATCGGTCCATTATTCCACCTAGCCCGCATACAATTGAACCCATGAATAGGGCTTGTAAACCATTTAATCAAACTACAGGTCGCAATTTTCGAGATAATTCAATGAAATTTGGCATATGATATTTTATGGTACCATAGACGAAGCCTATTAAAAATGGTTAACATTGGTCCATTATTTCACCTAGCCCTCATACAACTGAACCCCTAAATAGGGATTGGAGACTTTGTAATCAAACTGCAGGTCGCAATTTTTGAGACAATTCAATTAAATTTGGTACATGATCTTCTTTGCTACCGTAGACGAAGTCTTTTGAAAATGGTTTACATCGGTCTATTTTTTCACCTAGCGCCCATACAACTCAACCCACCTAATAGGGCTATTAAATTCATAATAATGTTTAATATACTCATATCTCGACAAAAAGCTGCAAAACCAATGTCTATACTAGACTTGATGACCCTCAGGAATTCCATAATAATAGGTCCTCATATGAAGAGCCCCCATCAAAATTGCACTTAAATGTCCACAATAAACGGCTTAAGTTATCTGAACTAATTAAAAATTACTACATCGAACTTCTTCTTATAATAAAAGGTTTTTGTTTTAAATTTAGTTGTAAAACTTAAAAACAAAGTTTGTTGTTAATTTACGTGTTTAACACCTAAATTTATATATAAAACTTATTTCATCATATTTAAATCTGACATTTAGTCATCTTAAATTGACAACCAATAAAAATGGATGATTTCAAAACCACTCACACATTTCCACATTTTATTAAAGAAACTCTCAGTTTAATATTAGGAAATTCGAATATTTAAAAAACTAATATAATAAATGGCTGAGTATCATATCTCACATTTGAAAAAATACACTCATACAATGACAATTTTATTAAAAGTAAAAAAAACAATTGAAATTCAAAATGTAAAAAAGAGTAAAGAAAACGAAAACAAATACTCATATTTTTAAGTACGATCGTTGTTAGTGTAGTTGTTATTTAATAAAATGATTGTTGTTATTGTATGGTTATAGTCAAACGATTAACAAGCAAACAAACCGAGAGGTGGAGTTATAACAATTGATGTACTTAATTCTTGTTGTTGTCTCAGTTAAGTAACAAAAAAAAAAAAAATACTTAACAAACAGCAATAACAATCAAAACAATTGAAATACAAACAAACAGAAAAAAATTAACAACAATGATAATAATAAAAAAATAATCATTGTATCTCTTTTCATTATAACAACGCCAGCAAAGCGAATGAATCTTTTCTTTAAATGACAATCATCGAAAACAGCAACAATAACAACGACAACAACATGATGATAAAACACTATCACAACAATACAAACTAAAACATATCAACATTTTTTAAAAGTTGATCTTTTTATTTCATTCATTCGTTTTTCGTACAATTACACTCAATTCTGGTGAATTTTTTTTTCTTCATTTTCTATTGCGTGACCATAGATCTAAAATCGAAGATAATGAGGACAATGACAACAACAAGTAGTTCGTAGACAGTAGAGTACTTGGACACAAGTACTTGGAAAAAAGTTGAAATCAGATGAAATGAAATCGGAAAAGGGAGAAAAAGTACTTGTTCATATAAGTTTGTTGTTCATTTTTTAATTTTAATACACACACTTGCATAAACATTTCTATATATTAATTACCCAGCAAACATAATTGTTACCTAAAATGTTGATGAAATAGTTCTCTATATGTTTATGAATTTTTAATTTATTTGGTTAGTTCATTCGAT